>NC_141042.1:21492500-21615000 GCF_052040795.2 Danio rerio | reverse complement strand
AAATGTTAAATATGAATTAAATTAGAAGCAAAACTCTGAAATCTTTCCCCCGCATTGCACAAAAGTGTAACTTTGTTGACAGCTGTATATATACTTGAGGGTAGCTCTTAAAATGAGTACGTCTGATGAAACACCAAGAAATAATTCAGACGTTTGAGGGGAAAATGAGTCCTTGGTATTTGATCCTTGAAGCTGTTCTTCTGGAGATGCTCTTTAAATAGTAATGGGGAGTGTATTATGTGGACCGATAAGGCATTTTTTATTAGGGCTGTCAGTTTTCAACATTGAATTAGTTGGACGTATTTAATTGATTTAACTCTATTTATCAATGTATAAAACAAATGATATGTCATTTAAAACAAGATAGCACAGCTCTCAAAAATGGTTACTTAATTGCTTTGATGGTGAAACAAAGTACAATTTGTTTGAATGTAATATAATTATAAATTTAAAAACTGAAAACTTTCTACAATCATACTTTTTAAATTGGTTATTTTTTATATTTATACATATTTTGTGGTTCATAATTGACATTTCTTTTAACCCTTTCACACGTGGGTCTTAAATATTCCAGCTGACCCTCCTGCATGAGTTTATTTGTGATGGTTACATAGTGGCTTGATCACACCAAATATGCTTTTATGTTCCAAAAGCCGAGGCGCACCACACAGCCTTTTTTGTTGACACGAAAAAAAGCAGTGTGGTGTACTTTTTATGTCTCTAGGCAACGACTGAATCAGCTGGGTATTGTACACGAGTGTTGCTGTTGATATTGTTATTTTAATATTTGTAAATATTGTAAATTGTTAATTTTAAAATTGAATAATAATGTGATATTAAAGATTTGTGCTGTCATACATCTCCGTATAACTTAAAACAGCGACTGTTAGTCTCCCTTCCATCTTCAAAAGTCTCTGTAGTCGTCTTGACAACACAAACACGGCTGTCACCTCAACGGAACCCCGGCCTCTGCTTTCAATTGATTGGAGAATTAAAAAGAAGTGACTGACGTAATGTGCTTTTTCCGCTCAAAGTTGACTTTTTGTCAACTGCGAGCGCAGAAAAAACGAGGCGCGACAGGAAGTTAAAACGTGATGTGCGCAGGGCGCATAAGCAATGCCCAAAACACTCGCGACTGTTAGTAAACCGTTAAAAAAGGGTACCTCTCAATGCAAAACGCGCATTCAGTGTGATTAACCCCTTAGAATTCATCGCCCTATAAAGTTCCAATGACGATGCATCAAGTTTATCACATGACCCACCAGCCCCAATGATCTATGTAGATACAGTATCCTATTTTTATTTTTATTTTTTTGCCGTTTTCTGTAAATATTTACAAATGTTTTAATTGTATTGCAAAATTTCAAATACTCTGATTCTCAAATATGTGGTAGAAAATATATTTTGTCTTTTAAACAGCTTAATAATAAGAGGAAAAAAGATAAGAGAAGAAAAAGAGAAGTATTTATATTATTTATTAAATTACGCATTAATTGTATTTAGATGGGATACAGCTGAAGAAACTCATGTCAATATAGCATAATATAACAAAACTGTATTTTAATAGATTATGTTATACTGACGTGAGTATCTTCTGTTGTATCACATTTAGACTTCACTGCGAGGAAGAAGTCTAGATGGGATACAGCTGACTATACTCATGGCAATATAGCATAATTTTTGTGACAATGTACAACTAAAAATATTTTTACATAACCGCAAGGGCTGGGTTTAGAGTTGAGGTAGGGGTGTACTCTTATAAAATAGTAAAATGAATGCGTAATTTAATAAATATTATTAGAATTTCATATTAAATTCAGATCGCAGCTGTATCTCTTTTAGCAACAACTGCAGGGGAAATCCAAGCCGCTGGATTTATGTCATTTATGATTTATTCATAATTTTCTTCCAAAATTGTTAATCTAGGAGAGTATTAGAGAAAATATTCTTGTAAAATAAACAATGTGTATTTTACGTGAACAAAGCACATTGCCAGCCATATTAAAAAATATTTATTATTGCCTTCTCCATGGACATCCGTGTATTTTACAAACCTTAAATGTTTTGTTTTGCTTGTAGTTATGTGTATGTGAATGTCTAAAACCTAAAATAATTGTTATTTGTTTGAAAGCATGGGTATTTGAGAATTATGACTAGTGCTGCACACCTCTTTCTGTGCCATTTAGCAGTTGATGACGTGTGCTCTGAATGTTTAAATCACACCGGTGTGATCAGCCTTGGTTGGTCCCTGAGGCGTATGATCACACCAGTGTGATCATACATGTGAAAGGGTAAACAATAGTATAAGAAATTAGGATATTTTAGGAATTTCACCATGATCACTTCAGTCACAGTCCTCCAGAAATCTAATATGAAATCTGATTTCTGATTATATTTAAATAACATTTATTATCATGATCAAAGTTGAAAATGGTACTGCTTGATCTTTTTTATAAAAAGTGTTATTGATGTATAAGATGAACATTTTTTTAAAAGGCGAAATCTGTAAAAATGTTAGCTTCTTTACTGTCACTTTTAATAAAATAAGTGCAAAATTAAATAAATCAAACCCAAAAACGTTTGGTTAAGAGTGTTTTTAAATTAAATTCCCCTTGCATTGATACTGACTTCACAAACCTGGCCAGACATTAGCTGCTGACATGAAAACTCCTTGCCTTCACCCAATTTTCACTAGTCTTCATTTCCAAGAATGTTTTTGCACCCAAGCGCCTGCGAGGTTTCAACATGCACCAGATATAATTGCTGTAATGTGTTTGCTTGTCCACCTAGAATGGGAGAGCCAGTGGAACTGCATTTTTCTCTCTTGAATTTTGGGACCAACCCAAAATTGATGATTTAAAGAAGAAAGAGCCCTCTATTCCACTGAGATTTACAATGCATTTTTCCCCCTCTTGTCTTGCAGGTTAGCTTTATACGTGTATGAGTACTTGCTTCATGTTGGCGCACAGAAATCAGCACAGACCTTCCTATCAGAGGTGAGTGGTATCATCTTTATAAAGAAAACAATTGCGTTGTTATATAGTTCTTTAAATGTATGTGAATGAGTTTAAGGCCTTGTTCAGAGGCAGGGGTCCAATCAATAGTGTCGGAAATATTTTAACCTTGAACTTCCAGATGTTGTTGGAAAAGGTGTTCCCGTTAAGCCTGGTAACTGGGGTTTAAATGTTTCTCTGATTTTTTTTAAATCATACATTTGTTTTAGAGGCAAAAAAAATTCTATTGTCCCCTTAAAGGGATAGTTTGCCCACAACTGAGAAAACATTTACTCACCCTTGACTTGTTCCATAGCAGTGTTTTGTTTGTTTCAAAGCAGTTTTAAACTTTTTGTTTTGTTGAACAGAAAAGAAGATGTTTTGCAGCATGTTGGAAACCTGTAACCATTGACTTTCATGGTAGGAAAAGCAAATGGTATGGATGTCAATGGTTACAGGTGTCCAACATTTTTCAAAAGTTCTTTTGTGTTCAACACAAAATTTCAAAAGTCAGGGGTAAGTACAAGATGGCAGAGTTATCATTTTTTATTTGAACTATTTCTTTAATATTCCTGGACACAAACCCTCAGTGTTCTGTATAGTTTTCGGGCTACCAGAGCAAAAATGAAAGCTAGTGATGGGAAGTTCAGATCATTTTACTGACTCTGACCTTTGAGCCTCGTTCATTAAAATAAATTAATCATTTTTTTTAGTCATTTCGAGTAATTTCAGTCATGTTGAGTCATTTCGAGTTGAGTCATTTTGTTCATTTTGTGTCATTTCGGTTATGTCTTTCATGTCGTTCATGTCGTTCATTTCGTTTATGTCCTTCGTATCGTTCACGTCCTTCATTTCGTTCATGTCGTTCATTTTGTTCAATTCGTTCATTTTTGTTCAATTTGCCAAAATATTAATAAAATGTTACGAGATGCTTCCTAACTCATCTACAACTAGCCCAAACATTGATCACACTACAAACAAGTCATATCTCGAAAGCTATAAGAAAGAGAAAATTATAATTTATTGTTTACCTGCTCTTTTTTTCTATGATTAGTTCAGCTCACCTCTTCTGACAGCTCTTCAAATTTAAGTGGTTCTTTCACGTCACACTGACAGTCCCGTATAAGCTTAACCAAAGTACACAGTCTGAGCCGGAAAGAGCCATGATTAGTTCACCTTTGGAGTCTTCTGTTTTTTGAGTCGTTCGTTCGTCACGTGACAGCATTTAAGCATTTAGCATTTGGCTTCTGTTATTTCACGTGAGGAACGAAGGACTCAAATCGAGGACTCAACAAATTAACGGACAGATCTTTTCCCTGCTCTAAATGCATATGACTGGCTTCTGTCTTTCAAGTGATAAACGAATGACTGAAACCTGATAGAAGACTCAACAGGAACTAATCTTCTTCACCTGCACCAATGTGTGCGTGCGCAAATGAATAAATGACTCCCTGAGAGAACTCATCTTTTTGAGTAATACAAAAGATTTGTTAAAAATGAACGACTCATTCAAGAACGAGGCTTGGCAGTTTGGCCTAAAATTAAAATCTCGATTAGTTAAACATTTTAACTCGATTATGATTAATAAACGATTCTTATAGTTCTTTAGTTACCAAGCCGACCTATCACAGAGCTTGTGCTATCCATCGTCGGGACGAGTAGTTAAATTTTTTGAGGGGTCAACATCGGCATCAGTCACGGCGAGGAGTATGCGAACATGTAAAAGCAGCTCTAGACCATACACTGCGCTTGACGCAGATCTGTAAACAGAGCAGGTTCACGTGACTCCTCACACGGTAGGGGAAGTATTGAAAAAATTGACCTGGAAAAATTTGATCGATTATAGGTTCCAAATGTCGATTTGATTACTTTTTGAATAATCGCCCAGCCCTAAGAACGACCAATCAATAATGAAAGCTGCGGCTCTTTGTATTGTTTTTTGTAGTCTGTTTTTGTTAAGAAGTAAGTGAGAAAGTTGTAAGTTGTGTGAGCTTAATTAGCAGTATTATATATATTGCAAGATCAGATATATACATTTGCCTATAAACCTTCAGCTAAAAGATATCAGGAAAGTATCTACAAAGCACAAAAAAGACTAAGATCGACACAGCAACGATTGTGTTTTTTGATCGTGTAATTCAAAAAGTTTTGCATCCATACGCCTATTGTATCAAGGAATGTCTGCGTCCACATAGTAACGGGAAATATGGGCAATAAAACAACATGTAATATGTTTGCCACACCTAAGGAGCCAAAGAATAACATAAAATCACAGTAGGCGTGCACATTCATTTTTTCTTAAAGTACAGACAAGAAGATGATGGTGAATCCACGTATATTAGATGCATGTAACTGATATTACATAAGTCATCTAGTTGATACAGCATCACTAGGTTTTTGTTGTAGTAGTGCTAATAAACTTAGCAACGTCTGCAGCACAAACACTGCTCTTTAATCCGCTATTGTTGTTGTTGTTACGTGCAGGATTCTCTTCCTTCTTTCATAAAGTGGCGTTTTGCCTATCTACATGGCTCCGCATGATTTTCTCACTCTGTAATTCGTCATTCAAAAAGCTTGTGGACACCGGCATTGTGGACTAAAGGTCGAACTCGAAACAATATTCAACTTTTGCCTATTGGCTTAAATCTGGAACCATGTGGGCAGGGCGTAAAATTTACATAATATATATACGGTATAAAAAACAAAAAATGTCCCCGTCATCTTCTTCCATCGTTAAACAAAACACATTACTAATACCAAATTTAGGTCACACTTTATTTTGATTGTCTGTTTGTTGAATTGAAGTTACATCTTATGAGATTTTAAGCAGACTGTTTGGGGTTAGGGTTAGTGTAAGTTGACGTACTTGCAAAGTTTCTTATAGTCGGTTAAATGTCTATTAAAGGAGCAGATATGAGCAGATATTAAGCAGACAGTCTACTAATACTCAAATGGACCATCAAAATAAAGTGTTATCCAATTTTAAACAGGACTTTATTGTCAGTCAGCATTTAAGTTTTAAACCAATGTTTATCCAATATGAAAGCAAGTAAAAAAAAACTTTAAAGGGATATATCATCCAACAAATGAAAATGTACAGGTTTTCATGTAAACATTTAAAAGTAAATTTTTTACTGTTGAACCAAAAAGAAGATATTTTGAAGAATGTTGGAAACCTGAACCCACTGAAAAGGTAGGGCGGAAAAAAAAGTGGAAGTCAATGGCACTAGTTTTCAACATTCTTCAAAATGCATTGCGTTCAACAGAAAAAAGAAACCATTAAGTTTGTAAATGGAGAATTTTCAGTTTTGGACAAACTATCCCTTTAATAAAGGAAAGTGTCATTGCTGTAGAATTACGCAATATTCCACTGATGATTCTAGAAATCGTCTTTGGCGCCACTGAGGGGGCGCAATCAGAGTATTAACATTCAGCTACTACCAGCGTAGTAAAGTGGATTGTCATAACGCTTTTTACAGGGTGGTGGAGCTTCTGCTGTAGATGGTGTCAGTGCTGCTCTCAGTATATGAACATCATATGGAGCTTGAGCACACTACAGGTCTGGAGTGGAGGTGATGCCACCACTTCTGTTCAGAACTGCTCTTAAACCCCGACTGCACATTAAAAGTCTGATTTAAAGTTGGCCTCTGTGGAAACGGGTGCAAATGGTTTCTAATACTCTCTCGATCTCCTGATCTGCTGTAATGCACTCTTTCAGGGCTGATCTAAGACATTTGTGAGTTTGTCGTCTTTGTGGTATGAAGTTGTACAGACTTTCTTTCCTTTATTTGAATAAAGACGTGTACTCGTTTTAATTGTGACTGAGTCACTGACAGAGATAGAAACATCAAGTGTTGTCTAGTATAAAAAAAAGATTACTATTTATTATTATCATTTAGATCGTGAAATATGTGAGTTAGCCTGTAAGTTAAATCTATATATATATTTATATTTATGTCATTTAATTAGAAAAGTGGCAGTTTATTTATTCAATATGTGGAAACAAAAAATGCATTTGAATATAGAAAGTGGTTTTACTACAGTAAACAGGTGGGTTGAGCCTATTTGGCTTATTCAGAACTCAAGTGGCTATGCCATATATATGCCATATAATATATATTGTGATGGTGATTTTCGAAAGTATTACATCGATTTGTTAATGATTATTATTACCATTTGAAGAGTCTGCCCATACAGTTTGATAAAGCGATGTGACCCGGAAGTCGCTTTGCGTGACATCACACTTAAAAAGCAAATTACCTTAAATCTTGATTTAAAAATGTTGAGGAGAATATGTGTCCCAAAATCTGTCAGTCATACCTCATGAATTCTATTGAGCGTCTCAGTTGATGGTCTGAATGAATTTGAAAGCTGTTTTTGCCATGATCTGTTTTCGTAGTTCTAAAGATGCGTAAATGTTAATTGTTTGACATTATAAGACATTAACAAGATGGTGTAACTCTTCCTCAGTGCTTCAGGACCTTTACAGATTGTGAACTTTTCAAATGTTATCATCTATCTTACTGCATTTGCCGTGGTCCTCTGGTACCTGCTGTGTTTGTTTGTGTGGGTATCATTAAGCGCTCACAGTGCACTTCCAAAAGCTTCCAGGTTTTTTTATTATTATTTTTTTTTATTAATGTTTTGCTCAGACAAAGTTTGACAAAGATGAAGCACTATGCCAAAGTCTGGCCTTGTGCTTGTGAGATCCTCCTGGGACGTTGGTCAGACAGGTAATGTGTTGTTTATGAATTTTAGCCAGTGTAGGGTGGTACTGTAGTGTATACATATATTTAAAAAGCACTGTCTTTAAAAGTTTAGCTGGAGTTCAATACTAAAATTACACATTTCAGTACACGGACAACTGATGTGGCTTTCAATAAATGAACAGAGGTTATTTCACTTATTAATTTAGATGATGAATAAACTATAATACAGTAGAATTAAAATATACAAATGAAATAAACTCGTGTTTTTAATTGCGAGATTTGAATTTGATTAGTTTCTTGTTAAAGTTACAAAAATACTTGATTCAAGCTTAGCTTTGTTATTTGATTAATTAATAATTTAATAAGCATGTTTGGCTGGTGGAATATGACCTGCTGTCGCGTTAAGAGCTGCATGGGTCCGATTTTCTGCTACACATGTCTTTTCATGTATGTGTTCTGGTCGTCTGTGTAGTGGAGTGCATGCACACAACAGCACTAGGTTTCTTAAATTAAATATTTCTTAAATATTTCTTAAATTCTTAAATTAAATATTGATTAATTGCACAGCCCTATAATGTTTGCCAATTGAATTGTCGAAAATTTAAGCCCTATTCATACCAACAGTGTCTTTATCGCTGCTTGTAGCTTGTGGCTCTCGGTTTGGTCAGAAGTAAGCATTCCCACTACTGGTTGCCAAGATTTGTTTGTGAGTGGAGTTGTCTCCATTATGTATAAATTTCTTGGTTTTCTTGCAGCTAAAATCAAATTTGCAGTAATTTTCTTTCGGCTTAGTTCCTTATTTATCAGGGGTCACCACAGTGGAATGAACCGCCAACTAGTCTGACATATGTTTTATGCAGCGGATGCCCTTCCAGCTGCAAGCTTCCAGTTTTTGGAATCACTCATACACTCTCGCATTTACACATGCACTTACACACTATGGACAATTTAGTTTATCCAATTCACTTATAGCACATGTCTTTGGACTGTGGGGGAAATTGAAGCACCCAGAGGAATCCCACACGAACAAGGGGAGAACATGCAGACTCCACACTTAAGTGTCAGCTGGCCCAGCTGGGAGTCGATCCAGCGACCTTCTTGCTGTGAGGTGACAATGCTAACCACTGAGCCACCATGCCACCCCGTTAAAAACTAACATTTGAGAAGAATTAGTACATGTTTTTAATTTCAACAAGGACAGTGACAGCTATAGTATCCATATATGAATGTTTGCTTGTCTGGGTTGACTGAACTAATTCAGGCTTATCAAGTACTACCAGCTGGTTCAGAAGTAATGGCTGAATGACCTACACTTTACTGGCTTCACTCCAGATTGTATTCACTTGTGAAAGTGCATTTTGTATATTTTTTGTCTCTTGACATGTCATCATCCTATCGCAAATGGTCTGTAGGGTTGTCACGATACTGGAATTCAGTACCATTTGATACTAAAGTTTTAAAAACTTTTTTTCATTTCATTTTCATTTCCCACTAACATTTGAGCGCACGTTCTTAAACAGCGCTGATTTGCCGTTGTGTTCACATGCTCAACAGTAATGACCGTGATTGGATGGAAGGTCATCAGTTCACCAAACTTGCTGCTGTTTACTGAGTGTAACACTGACACAGGGACACTGGAGCGTTTCAAAGTCATGTTGATCAGCTGGTTTGTCTATAAGCTACGAACGATCCGCTGATGAATCGTGGCTTTCAAATGCTCCACTGTCCCTGTATCTGTGTTTGCACTCCATAAACAGTGGTGAGTTTGGTGAACTAATGACCTTTAAGGCCAATCACAGTCATTTCTGTTGAGCATGTGAACACAACGGCAAATCAGCACTGTTTAAGAATGTGCTCAATATCACTCAAATGTTAGCGGGAAATGGACGTTTTTAAAACTTTAGTATCGCTTGGTACCAAATTCCAGTATTGTGCATTCCTAATGGTCAGTGTTGCTCTTGTTGCCGAAAATTGCCAATTTTCTATTGAAATGATTGGGATTGTGCCGCTTTATTGCTGCATGAAGCTGGAGGTATGGAAGGGGCTTTAGACTAGTGACATACAATAAATGTTTATTTTTTATGTTATTGCCATTGGCTCGATAATTAAAATTAAGGTTGACATATTAAAACTGATAAACAATTGATTATGTCTATTTGTTTGAACTCTTTTAAATGCATGCTGCTGGTCATAAACGTTTCGTTCTACACTAATTGCATGTGGTAGGAAGAAATTTCTTTTCAGTTTCCTGTTGTTAAGGTTTTAAAATAATTCTAGTCGTCTATTATATTGGATGGGTATCATTATCTATATCAATCCAACCTAGTAGCCTACTTTCAGAAGGGTAAATTCTCCAACTAGGGATATATATAAGCCTGCAAAATTAGACGTTGTTCTGTAAGCAAATATTAAACAGTCAACAAGTCAACAGATGGCTGTGTTTACCAATGTTTCAGTGTTTTTGTAACGGCGATAGGGCGTCAACATGCGTGCCGTCGACAGTCATCATTACCGCCGTTGCTATTCAATTAGGCCGACGCTCATCAGATCTCAAGACCTTAGCGCAGGCACACTCGTACACCACAGGGGAGGTCTTTCGGCCCAGGCAGGTACACAGCAGGAGGACGCACCTGTGCACTGAAGCTTAATGAGGGAGCAGTCACCTGCTTGTTCCCTTTGCCACCTCACAATTACTGCTGAAACTCCCTCTACTTACACCTTGGACCTCAAGGGGCTACACAACACTGCACTGATCAGCAAAAACACACACACACACATGCACATACCCACTTTAAAACATTGTTAATCAGTCCCTTACATCAGAGAGACTCCAATAATGCACATCAGCTTTTTTGGGTGAATAGTTATGGACAGGGCATGTTCTAAAATCAATACGTCTGCTTGGAAAAGTACAGTGCTAGGTTGAGGAGATGTAATTTTTAATGATGTCTTGATTTAGTGTATAAAATCACCATTACTAACAACTAAAAGGTTTGGTTACATATTGAAGACTTTGGTCACCATGTGTGTGACGATATGAAACAACAATTTTAAATTCATACACATTAACACAGGTGACATGGTTGCATTAAGTTCTATTTAAGCAATGAAATCTATTGAGAAGTCTATATAATGCTAATACATATGCAGGTCAACCAATGTGGCCTAGAGCTGTAAAAGTTAGGCAGATAGGGCCCGAGCCTGACAAGTACATTTTGATTGACGGCTTTTTAAAAGGCCGAACTCGATTATAGCACAACATTATTTAAATGTGCACATGCACACACTTCTTTTGCCTTTTTTCAAGAATGAGTCATTTATACGCATTTTAACATGATTTATTCATAACAAACGTAGGCTATAGGCCACTTGGAAGTTGGAACAAAGAATTAAAATAAGTCCTCTGTAATATCATTACAACTCAGCCCTCTAAATAGGCTTAGGTACACACATTTAGCCTTTAAACTAGCCAACACACAAATAAAAATAGGTATTTCCTAGCAAATTAAATTAAAATAAATTCTAAATTATGACTGGTATTTGGCAATAACTAAATTTAGATAAAGGCTCTGCGAGATTTGTTTCATCACTTCTTTTCACTGTCTGGCCTTAAGGCTACGGATAAGCTGAATAATAAAAGAATAATGCCAATATTAACCTATATACTTTGTCTACATTATGATTTTATGGTTTAATTATTCGTTAGTTTTAATTTGAATATCGCTTACTAGCCAGGATTAGGCTATGTGTTTTTGTGGAGAAACATTATTAAATCCACTGGAGATGGCTTTAACGCAGTCCTGCTCTCACTGATGGTGCGTCCAGCAGATCTGGACACTTTTACTGCTGCTGCTGCTAGCCGAGATGCATAGTTCTGATCTGGCTAATTTTGCAAGTTTTGGTTAAAATTGTTTGTTCATGTTCCACCAGCCAAGAACATCACATAACTATTAATTTACTGCACCAACCCGAGCCAGGCCCGACACCATCTAAAATGATAGAAATTAAGCCTGAACCTACCGTAACCCGGCAAAGATCTTCAGCTCTATTGTGACCTAATTATACCTCCTCTTCAGCTAATCATTTGGACAACACTGCAATGAAAGTGTAGTGTACATCCATAGTTTTGAATGACTTTTCCATTGGTCTGCTGAACTATAGGCTCAATTTGTTGTTCATTGCTTTGCTGTTGAAATGGAGCCTTTTACCCGTAGTTAATTTGTTCAGAACCTGCTCTATTCATACTTGACCTCTTCTCCCTCTGTCTCTGCACCTTTTTAGATCCGATGGGAGAAGAATATCACATTAGGAGAGCCTCCTGGATTCCTGCACTCATGGTGGTGGTATGTATCGATCTTGTAACTCAAAACCCATAACATTCTCTGTCGGTATGTCCATGCTGGCCGTTAGCAGCAATAGATGAGCCTAAATGAATGATGGTCCATTATTCTTGGAAGTAGGTATCTCCTTTTTACAGTTATGCTACACAGCGTTAGGCCAAGCAAAATGAGCAGCAGAGGTAATGTGTGATTGGATTGCTGTGGATAGATTTAAAAGATGACTGTTGGCTGATTTCAAAACAGCTTTGTGTATTTGCCTTTGATGGCATCCTCACTGTGAACCTTAACTATGGTAGATAGCATAATTAATGTGAATAAATTAGTCCAATTAAAGTGATGGCTCTGAGGGGTGTATAACCAGTCCATTCAGTAAGGTCTATTAGGCCCCGTTTACACTATCAGGTCTTGATGCCCAATTCTGATTTGTTGCCTATATCTGGATTTTTTTGTCTGTCCATTTACACGTTCTTTTAATTGTGACCCATATCTGATTCATGTGTTTACACTTGCCATACAATTTACGCTGTCGCGTATTCGCAAAGGCGGGTTCTAGCATCTGCGCCACACTAGCCACGATGGAAGAAATTGTCTTGCTTTTAGCTCTGCGATATTTGCGAAGATTGCCCAACTTTAAAATGATTTTGAGGCAGAGTTGGAGAAGGAGGGAAAGGACCAACATTGCAGCTTGCGCCTATGGTTTATATATGGTGTCCTTCACCATTCAGAGGAATTTGTGGGTACGAAAGAGATCTCAGTTCTGGTGGAAGCAAATTGTATCGACTGATCATTTTCCTCCTCCGTGTTTCCTCTGTTGTTGTTGTTTACCGCGTCGGCTTCTCCACACATGCTCTTCCTTCTCTGTCATTAAACCACGGAGATGTACCACAATGTCGCAAGTTTAATGACGTACAAAACGCAATGCCTCAATAAATTCGATCTGCCTGTTTACATGATAGTCGCATTGTCACATATCTGATTTATTTTCACATATGACGGAGGCATAAAAACCGATCTCTGAATATCCGAATGCATGTGTTTTTTCATGTTTACACAGTTATAGAACAGATTCGATCTTTGTCTCATATGAGCAAGAAATTCAAAATTGGGTCACATTTAACTGCCATTGTAAACGGGGTCTTATTCACAGACTTGTTAAAGAAACACGGTTTCTTAGTTTGTTTAACCAGTCTTGGTCAACCAGTTGGTTGTTAGTGAAAAATGTGACTCTGCTAATGGACTAAGAAGAAGATGCTATGAAAAAGCCTGCAATTAGCTGGTTATTTCAGCATGAAACCTTTAATTCCTGCCAGGTTTTTGTCCTCAATGTCTCCGTGTTGCAGTTACATTTATGTGCTCTCCTAAAGTGTTAGTGACCAGCAAAGGTTATGTGTGATTTGCTCTGAAATGATTTAAATATGACTATTAGTTGATTATCTGTTCGTTTGCCCAACCATGTTGTTTTTTGAGATTGTAATTGCATACATTTGTAAATGTGGGTAGTACATGTTTAGTGGAGCGTAGATTAAAGGCAAGTGAAGAGTTTAGATGCAAAACCCTCTAAATCCATCAGACCTCTTTTTTTTTGTAAATATAAATAGCTTACATTAGCAAATAAAACACAAGGTTGGCCTGCTGGGCAAAAAGGGGATGTCTCAGACACTTTTAGAAGCTGTCGTTCATTCATTCTCATCATACTCAAGGTCTCTTTTTCGTCTCTTGTTTATTCTCATAGCGTCCATGTGGGATAAAAGTATGGCATCTTAACTTCGTCTTTCGTAAATCGGACTCATTTAAAGTAGCGCCACTACGCAATAAAAACATTATGAATGCATGCTTGGTGTTAGACTTTCAGCAGTGAAAATTTAACCACACTGACATGAACTAAAGTGAACTTCAACTATGAAAACTGAACTGATGTAGTTTCAATTTATTAAAACTTTTATGTTAAGCTGCTTTGACACAATCTACATTATAAAAGTGCTATAGAAATAAACATGAATTGAATTGAATGTTACACTTCTGACTGTATAGTGGGTCTTTTCTTATAATACATATGAGTTTTGAGGTGAGAGACGTTTTCATTTGCCATTCACTGACAGTCGGACAACCTAATCCAATTCATCAAACACCATCTTTTAAAATCTTAATCGTAAGTGGAGTAAATCCATCTCCTCATAAATAAGCCAGTGTATCAGCAAGCCGTTTCATTGAAAACATATGATTCGATTCGTGCCTTCTGATTGGTTCTCAGGACATAGTGGCTTTTGCTATCAAAAGCAAGTGGCGTTTAGAGGCTTTTGCTAACAAACTGTTATTTCTGAATGTGCTGACGCTGCGATTTAGATGATTTCAAGCTAAAATATTTGTTGAACATGTACTACGTGCCTAAAGCATTCACTCAATGTCATTAGCTCATTTTTTGCATAAGTGGCGTTTAGCGGCTTTTGCATCTGAACTCTTCCAAGTGCAATCTGTTGCATAGTACATGGATCCACATGATGTGGATGCTGCTGAACGATTCATCAGCAAAGTTTGGATTTACTTTGAATTACAACCAAATCGGTGTCTCATCTTACACATATGATAAATGATACATAGATATGACAAATCGTCACTTTCAAGGTACGGTTCACTAACAAGGTTTTGACTGCATCAAATTCTTACCTGCTGACATATTTAAGACAGCGATAGTTTTTGCTACATTAATTCTTCCATGGCGGGGCGCCACACCAAAATTCATCCCGCAACGGCATTACGACATTACAGTGTTTTTTTGATAGTGGGTCATAATCGCACCAAAACGTATTTAGGTGAATTATAACAGTGCAAACTTTTTCTGTAGTTGTAGTTGTGTTGTGCAGTTTTTGTTTAACCCTTTAAGGTGACATGCTGACTGACTGACTGACTGACTGACAGGTGCATGATGCGAGAGGCCAGCAAACACAACGTAGCTTTCAGTTATGATGAACTGAATTTATAGATTATAGAAGTTATAGATTAAGGTCTATGGCTCTGCATACAATGACTTTATCTTAGTTTAGTTTATAGCCATTTCACTTAACTACAGGATGCATTAAAGGAGCAGTAGGTGATCTGCCAAAATGCTAATCGGTTAGCATACTAGCTTTGGACGGCAGGGAAGGGACTGTACTTCAAAGCCATGACTCCTGAAATTGCAAACGTCCGCACTGCAACACGACAGCAGACAACTAACTAGTTCCTGTTTATGTAAGTGGATGTAGTGGTTGGCCAGCGGCATGCAGGAATTATATCTGTTACTAAGCCACACTTACATGCTATTTCATAGCGTATATTCAAAGTAGCAAGGTGAACAATATCGGGAGCGCGTCACAGGCTCATGATTGTTGTGTAAACGTAGCCTAAAGTAGAACCTTACTTGGAACAACAGATTGTTGCTAGCGAAGAACATAGCTTTGGTTTTAACTAATGGAGTAGTAAGAAGACGCTATAAACCAGTTTGGACTAGCTTGCAAATTCATGCCAAACTAAGCTGGGCATTTCAGCAGAGAGTCCTTGTTTGCTAGAGTTTTTTTTTTATCCTCTGGTGATTTTTTTAGAAAGACATACTGTATTGTAAATCTTTTATCTTTTAACTGTCAAGCCAACGATACCCAACAGAAGAATCAATTCACTAGACTGTTTCAATCTGTCAATAACCAAATAAAATACGGCATCTATCATTACTTGAGAACCCCAAGTTTGTCTGGACTTCACCACTTCAAAATGAAGATCAGTGTGTGCCGATCACAGTCTTGTGTTCATGTATCACACTCAACTTATTCTCCATCTTGGATTACTGGCTCCCCTCTGTGAGATTATTGGGAGTCTAATAGGTTCTGGAGGGTCCCTGTATAGTGTTGACACTATTGGAGGGCCGTCTGTCTGGAGCAATAGCACGTAGAAGCGGGGGGACGTGTCAGGGTTTTTCAGGACTCGGAGGGGCCACAGAGTACCGCCCTCTTCACCGACCCCCTCCCCCAAACAAAAGGGCCAGATGGTAAGGGAAAGCCAACCCCTCCCCCCGGTGCGTACCCCCACCAACCTTTGTCTGGAGGCCTATCCTTTGTTTGCGGAAGAACCCTCAAACGGATTAACTCCTTGCATTCCAGTCTTCTTTGTGTTAAACAGCCAAATCTCCTTCTCCAATGCACCCCCCCTCACCTCCTGCATTTTCTTTCCTTCTGTCTAAGGCAGTTTCCTGTTGTAAGGGGGTTTGAATGGTAGCACCAGGCTCTGGGGTGGGGCAGAGGGGGTGGAGGCAAAGTTTGGAGAGAGGGGCAGTCATCCACATCTGTTATAAGGCGAGTGAGGGGTTGGGGGTCGCGGGTTTTAGTCGGGGTGCAGGTGTGAATCCTAAAAAAGGACGACCGTTTGTGATTAATCTTGTGCATAGATTTGTTTAATCGATGTCTTGTGAGCAACGCAGGGCCACAGAAATGTTACATGGATATATTTCGGATGGCTTAAGGCTGGCATCCTTCTATAAGAAGGATTTCTGTGTAACTTGGGAACAAATATGTGACCATGGACCACAAAACCAGACTTATGTTGCACAAAAATACACTAAATCAGTCTTTTTTTGACATCCTTTATGCCAAATTCATTAGAATATTAAGTAAAGATCATGTTTCATGAAGAAAAAATGTTATCACATCCAAATACTGTCCTCTTCTAACAAGCCAAACATCAATGAAAAGCTTATTTATGCAGCTTTAAGATGATTTATAACTCTCAATTTTATAAATCAGACACTTCTGACAGGTGTTTGTGGTCCAAGGTCTAACATGCAGTAGAAAAAAGAAAAAGTGTTGTGATTTTTGTGTATGTGTTTACATTAGACCTGGATTTTGAACACAACATGTTTTGAAAAGATCGATCATACCGCGTACATTTTTTCCCCATTCTCTTTTCTGATATTCCACAGTCATCCTGAATGCAAAAAGAAAAGGCAGCTAATTTACATGTTATGCAGATAAACCCTTAGGTCAGGTCATGTTGTACAATAATGCGTTGATGCTGAGAGCAAAAGAAACATCTGTGGGTTAACAAATAGAGCCAAAGCTTTTCTTTTGTGTTGTCTGATTGCATTAATTTATGCATGAACTTTGGATAATTTTGTATAACAAGTGTTATCTGTGTTATACTTCTGATATGAAGATTAAGTTTAAAGATATAATTCACCCAAAATGTTTATTTACTTACTGTTTAACTTTCTTTATTTTGTTGAACACAAATGGAGATATTATGAAGAAATCTGGAAACCTGTAGCCATTAACTTCTATATATTCTTTCATGCTATAAAACTAATGGAAGTCAATAGTTAGTTAGACATATTCAGCTTTCAGAAATATCTTCTTTTGTGTTCAACAGTAGGCCTATAACCACTTGAGGGTGAGTAAATAGTGAGTAAACCTTCATTTTTGGCTGAAGTAGGCTTTTAAATTCAAGAAAAAGTCAAATTGTAAATGTCTCTGAAGAATTTGTTAGAGTATTTTGCTCTAAATGGTCAAATAGCCATTTAAGGATTTTTTATATGTTGATATGTCAAGTACGGTTGTCACGATACTGAAATTCGATACCAATTGGTGCTAAAATTTACGCGCTGTGGAGCATTTTGTTAAACAGCACTGATTTGCAATTGGGTTCACATGCTCAACAGAAATGACTGTGATCAGCGATGATTAAGAATGTGCTCCACAGCGCTTAAATGTTAGCGGGAAATGGACGTTTTAAATTTTAATACCAATTGGTATTGAATTCCAGTATCGGGACCACCCTAATGTCAACTCCCAAATCATACAGTCTTTTTTATTCTTAATATATTGTTTTACTCAAAAATACATCACATTGGTATATTGGAAGTGTTGAAGAAAATTTATTTTATTATATATTATTTTGTTATCTATTATCAAAAGAAAAAAAATGAACACATGATATGATGGGAATTGTTAATGTGAATTAAAGATTAGTTCACCAAAAAAAAAAAAAATCTAAATTTTATCATCATTTACTCACCTCAAGTTTCTTTCTTTTGTTGAAAAGAAATTTTTAAAAATGCTGAAAGTTTATTATACTTTCCATAGTATTTCAAAGTTTTACCATGGTAATCAGTTGTTACAGGTTTAAGCTTTCTTCAAAATATCTTGTTTTGTGTTCAGTAAAAGAAAGAAATTTGTAAAAGTTTGTAACCACTTAAAAGAGTGTAATTAGTAAGTAAATCTTTTTTTGGGGGGGTGAACTATCGCTTTAAGTGTGCAAATTTAAGTTCAAATACATTTCTCCTGAACTTTTCCTGTCACCTGTTGATGTCTTATGGTAAAATGCTACTTTTTATTTTTGTTTTAAATTAGTTTTTTCATGAATTACAAGTCATAGTTTAAAATTAGCTTTAGCATATTAGCCTTTATTGATGCTATTACACTTTAGCATCTTAGCATTTAGCATATATTTAATAATTTATTTATTTTCTTTTTGGCTTAAACCCTTTATTAATCTGGAGTCGCCACAGCGGAATGAACCTCCAACTTATCCAGCATATGCTTTATGTCTTCCAGCTGCAACCCATCTATGGGAAAGATTTATACATCTATCATTCACACTCATACACTACAGGCAATTTAGCCGACTCAATTCACATGTACCGCATGTCTTTGGACTTGTGGGCGAAACCAGAGCACCCAGAGAAAACCCACGTGAATACAGGGAGAATATGCACATAGAAAAGCCAACTGACCCAGCCGAGGCTCAAACCAGCGACCTTCTTGCTGTGAGGCGACAGCACTACCCACTGCGTCACCCATTTAGCATATATATATATATATATATATATATATATATATATATATATATATATATATATATATATATATATATATATATATATAATTATTATTATTATTATTATTGATTCGATACGGAAATGTTCGAGTCTGTACCGCCGTGCACTAAAGAAACAGTGAATTTTGACATATATAGTACAGTCCCTCCCCTGCCGTCCATATATATACATATATATATGTCGAAAATTTTTTCTTTAGTGCACCACGGTACAGACTCGAACATTTCCGTATCGGTTCAGTAATGATCATACTGGTTATTATGTATTGACGTCATTAATTACATATGCTTTATAAGGCGGTAGCTTACTTTAGCAAGGGAGGAGACGGCAATTAAAACGTTCCAACTATTTAAAAAACAGATAACTGTGCAAAATTCACTGCGTGTGAACTTTTCCTGTCACCTAGTTGTGTTGTTTAGTAAAATGCTAGTATTTATTTTGGTCTTAAATCAGTTTTTTGTTAAATAACTAGTCATAGTTTTAAGATTTGCTTTAGCATATTAGCATTTATTCCCCCATGACAAGATTTGTAATAATTTCTCACTTGCAACAGCACATTTCCTGCGTTCATGCAAAGTGCACAAGAATTAAACTAGTTCTCCTGCTGCAATCAGGGTAATCGAACGCACTTTCTTTTTTCCAGAAAATGTGACTCACTCGCGCTCGCCATTCCTCCCCACCTTGATGTGTGCCTAGTTGCGGCTTTTCAGTAACAAAGTGTAACTGGCGTCTTATTTCATTTCCCCTGCACCCTGATTGGATTTGAGATGGTCCTGCTGTCTCCCTCCAGCAGCTTTCCGACAAAGCTGCAATCTCTTTAACGGCGGCTGATAGATATGATAATGCCGCCTGGCTTTATTGTGAACTGACTGAAGGGCGCAGAACAGGCATGACGTTCCCTGTCAAAGTGCCTTTCTTGCTTTTTTCTTCCCCCTTCTTTTCACCTGTTTTATTTGTTCCCTGGTTTATGGCGTCTATAGGATGTGAGGTGTTAATGTATGGGCCTCCTGCTGAGCGCTCATTTACTCACTTATCTATGGATCTTGCAAAGCATCATGTCGTCTTTTGATTCCACTTCCCTTTTTTTTGTCTTTTGTGTCTCAGCTTTTTTCTCAACATATAGGCAGAATAGATCATCTACACCATTGTTATAAATATATCACTCTTACTTTTAAAAGAAGATGTTGACCCAGAAAAACTTCAATTTTTTTTTTTTTGTGGAGCACAAAAGGTGCATTTTTGAGGAATATCCAGTGAAAAGGGACTAATACTTTCAAGGTTGAAAATAATTAAAAAAAAATAAAATAAATAAAAGGTCTACAGAATATGCTATATAAATTTTGCAATTGCCCAAGTGAATGAATTGTTTTTATGATTTTAAATAGTTTAATTGAACCCGTTCATCAAGGTCTCGTATTGTTTTCAAAGTCCCTTTAAGGCAAGTAATTTCACTTGGCGGCCATTTTTGAAACACCTCTTTGGCAGTATTCTCCGGCATTCTGTCTGAATGGGGTAACATTAAATGTTTCAAAACTGTTTGCCAAGCTTATGATTACATTACATATTTGGAATCACCAATAAACTTAAACAACAACTGTCTCATAAGTTTTGATTCTAAACAAAACCAAAACCAAAAAAATCTGCATATTTTCTGGTTGCCCAAGCTAATGTACATGCGCACTCAAAAGTAATGAGAACACGACACCAACCTCGTTTATGGAGTTTTAGACATTAACATCCTCTGGATGTTCGTTTGATCATGCTGGTCTACTGAATTAATTCACAACTTGGTCTTGGTAGTGAATCTCCTCTAGAAATGAAAGCGACTCTGTTTACAAGTTTGTGAGCGTTGAAATAATTGTGTGCTGTGCTGGTATGTGTGTTTGATAGGGCGGACTGTAGCTCACGTTTGTTTCATACAGTTTACAAAACCAAAAAACTTTTGTTATCAATTGCACTTGGTTCATTTAAAAGTACAAATTTCAAGCTTTATGTTGATATGTTTCTTATGTCTGTGAAGCAAGTATTTGCTGAGATTCCAGCACGTTTGTTGACCATTAAACTGTCGTACAAGAGACGACACCGGAAAAACATCAGTCTATAGCAATTAATGATTGGCTCCTGTACTAGTAAGCGGGGCTTCATTCGCCAAGTTGACCATAACACTTTTCCCTATTTAAAACCATACAAGTGACACATCTTGTGTACTCTATAATATTTGTTGTTTCTGAATGATGGATTCATGAATTGTTTCTGTTTGTAATTTCAACTTGACAGATCGGTTCTTTAACTACCTTAATGAATCGTACTATGCTGTTGTGCTTTTGTGTCATTTGTAAAAGTTTGCAAGTCTCGATGTATTGCAAAAAAGGGTGGAAAAAGGGTGACCAGGTCATAGTCCACATTTTTTATACGATACTGGAATTTGGTATCAATCGATACTGACAATTAAAAAAAAAAATTTCCGCGAACATTCTTGACTGTGGTTGACCATGAAGGTCATCAGTTCACCGAACTCACCACTGTTTACTGAATGTAACCACAGATACAGGGACACTGGAGCGTTTTAAAGCCATGATTCATCAGCGGATCGCTTGTATGTCAGCTTACAGCTGATCGACGTGACATTGAAACACTCCAGTGTCCCTCTATCTGTGTTTACACTCATTAATCTTCAGTGAGTATGGTGAACTGATGACCTTCATGGCCTATCACAGTCATTTCTGTTGAGCATGTGAACACAACGGCAAATCAGTGCTGTTTTAGAACGTGCACTCAAATGTTTGTGGAAAATGAACGTTTTTTTAAATTTCATTATCGATTGTTAGCGAACTTCAGTATCGTGACAACCCTAACATATATAACATATAAGTAATGTTGCATGGGCAAGTAAATGAATATTAAGATTTCATTTTTCCAAGTTCAAGAACTCATTCCAAGTTTATTCTGCAAATAAATGTAAACATTTTTTACCGCAGTTGTCTACATTTGTAGTCTGATGAGCTGAACATTGTTTAACCTTGCTCTCTCATTCCACCCATAAACACTGAGTGATTTATGAAAGCTGTCATAAGCTATCCTTTACGTTATGCTCACGAACACAAATCCGTCAAATGGTTTCCACTCCACGGCAAGATATATGAAATGGGTGGAAACTGATTAGCCCCATTGACCTGTCGCTGTGCCGTGAGCGGCCTATTTTGTCCTTTTTGCAATCTGTCACATCAAACGTAAGCTTTTTTCCCCACATTCAGAACAGAAGTCTAATTTTGTTAGATCAGCAGAAATGATGCACAGCGGTAAAAAAGTGCTGCCTCGGAAGATGGAACAACTTGCGTTCGTTTTCTTAAGCCCTGCTTCAGCAGCTTTTATGAAGCGTCCATTAAATCAATATCTAAAGAGTGAGAGCGGTTTAATGCCGACCTGTTTAACAGGTACTTATTTTCAATGAAGTAATTAAGGGACCATTTGGAGTGCAACCTGCTCCCCCTAGCAGCCCTTAAGGACTGTATTTCCTTAATTAACAAATATCAAGTCTAATTGATTAGCCACTTGCAGGTCACACCTCATAAAATGGGAAGCTATCCAGGGGTTATGATTCCAGTGACCCAACTTTGAAAGAAGATGTCAGGTTCTTACAGTCAGTGTCATACTGAAAAAAGATCAGCTTTCGGTTTAAACTCTGATGTCCCTTTAACTCAGAGCATTGCCTGTTCTTAAACCAGTTCAGTTAAAACATTTTTGGTTAGGCTAATTGGAACAACTAGGCCCAGAACAAACCATGCCATTCAGTTTTTGGATATCCTTGATGTTGTAAAATGTACCGCAGCCTGTTGGTGTTTTGTTCGGCAGCTGTTTGGTTCAGTAAAGTTCACCCATGTATTTGATACTTAGCTTTGTTTATTCTGCCTTATTTTACAGTGTATTCTGGGATCTGTACTGCGCAGCACCAGATCGACGGGAGACATGTGAACATTCCAGCGAGGCCAAGGCTTTCCACGACTATGTGAGTTTCTTTATTATCTGCTGTGGGGTTGGGTTGAACCTGAAGTTCTGCTATGGGTTACTCTGTTAACCCAAATGAGCATGTTTACCACCTGTTTATAGTTAGTCGTTATGTTTATCTCAAACTTGAGTAAGTGGAGGTTAGGGTATTTGCTATAAATATGTTTTAACACGGGTTATGACTTAAGTTTGTGTGTATTTGATCACACATCTCATAACATTTACATCTTTTCTTGTGTATCTATGGTAGTTTCATTGTCTGTGTACTAGAATACATCTTTGATCAGGTCTTTATGGCTCTTATAAAGTTCTTGTACAAGAATCTAGATGCTCAAAGTGGATGTACATCCCAAATTGTTAATGGATTGGAACACAAAATAAGATCTTTTGTTCTTTGGATGACAGTCATTGGGTTCCATTATGATTTGCAATTTCCTTCATTTGTGATGTGCAGAACTAGAAGGTGAGTTTTTTGGTAAACCATGCCTTTAAGCCTGTGGTGTTAATAAACTGGGTTGTCTTAGGTCCGGACCTTGACCCTTTTGACCCCTTGATCTGTGGAATACCCTCAAGTTAGTACTGGAGTACTGGAGTAGCGTGTATAGGCAACCCCAGAGCTCAACCTAAAAGGGTATTTGTTTGTTGCTGCAGCTTTCCGTCTGCAAATGACCATGTTAATGTGACCACAAACACTGACCCTTGCTTAGCACTTGGGATCGGTCTTGCAGTTTGAGTGTTAGCGCCTGTATCTACAATTTGCTGAGTACACTGGGACCTCTTTCCCACTCTGTGTGTTTTCTTTGGCAGAAATATTGCGTCAAATATAAATTGTGCAAATATCTTTTACCCGGCACATTAGCAGTGTTAAAACCTTGTGAATACACTCCAGAGGAGGATAATATGTCAAAGATTATATGAAAGTAACTATGATGTACTGCTAACTGCTAGCGCAGGAGTCTCACCTGGGCCAAATCTCAGGCCTTGAGTCACAAAGGGATTATTCATCTATTTTTGCTTCAGACTTTTAATTCTCTGGACTTGCCAGCAGAGAACAGTTGCAGGTCCGTGTCAGCTGCCTGCCGAAGTTTCAACCAATTGGAATCAGTGTGCGTGTGTACGGCCTCTATAAGATTAATTACATGGTTAATTAAACGCCATGCTTAATTAAGTCTGACGTGTGTTCAATTAATCTATACGCCTAATCATTTCTAACACCCAATGGACACCTGGGATTGTTGAAATGAGTGTTCTGACGACCCCCTCCTCTGCACGACTGACCACCCGTGCTCAAAGTTGACGCGGCTGTTGTGAAACAGGCTGTCTGCTCCGATTGACTGTTTGAAATGCTCGGTGGCCTTTTCTAAGTAAACTTCGACTCAGGCTTCAGGCTTTGCTACTGGACCTCTGGGACTTGGGGCGAATTTGAAAGGCTCAGATGTCCTGCCCCTGAGTTCTAGTCTGAGGATTAATGACCGGTTTCCCCTGACCTTTAACCCATGGCAAAGTTCAGGAGGTCAGAGCGTATCCGGCTTGTGTTGTGTACCGTTTCAAATGTTTCCCCAAATCTTTTCATCAGGCTATTAATCTCCATTTGCTCTCAGGTTGTTGCGTCCAGTAGAGCAATATTGGGTTCAGTGTTTTTATTAATTGGGCTAGAATAGAGTGAACAAGTAGAGTCCTTTCCACCTTTCCTTGAGGGTTACTCCGCACCATTGATCTTCCTGAGCATTTTTTTTTTCTGTAGGTATGAACTCTCTAACTAGTGGCTAGCCACTTCTAGGAAGACCTGGGGTTACTTTATTTATTTATTTTTTTTAGAGTTTTGTGGACACCGGGCTAATGTTGTGTGAAGAGTCTTATGGCGGAGGTTGTGACGAGTTATGGAGGTGATGGGGGGGCGGTGGAGATGGAGGATGAGGAGGAGGAGGCGGCGATGTCAGTCCCATGGGTTGCTCCAGACCTGTCTCTGTCTGATTAACTTCAGCTCTGGGATCCCCGTGGACCGGCCGCCCCATCAAGCCTGCTATCTCAGGCAAGGCTGATAACAGTGCCCATTCCCTAGCGTGTCAGTGGATCAGGGGCAGAAAAACAAGTGAGTTCCCATGAGTCAAATCCTCCTCACTGTCAGCGCAGCAGTTATATTGGCTTCTCCAAATCAGGGCTTCAGCAGTGACTAGGTTTTTGCAGTCAACAAATTAAACCGATTTTATTCGTAACTTTCTGGTGGTGGAATTTTAGAGCTGTGATTCCTTCCTTTTTTTTCTACCCTCAGGTTCAGTCTTTTTCTCTAGTGGCCAGTGATAGAGGTTGTGCGAGTAAGTCCACCAGTTGGGAGAAAAGATAATGGGATATAACATGCAAATCTTGAGATCTGTGGAATCTGGTTCATAACTAATCCGAGGATTGCTATAGGATTGTGACTTTGGCTGAGTTCCCAGAATCTGAGAGCCAGTTCCCCAAAACCAGGCAGTCTCTAGTGCCATCAAAAAACTCCTCAAAATCATATTTTTTTACTGCCCACCCCCTTTTGTAAACATCTGGAAGTACTTCAGTATTCCTGTTGACAAGCCATTGATTGATATTCTCAGTTACAGAGGATTTTATCAAATATGAGGGTCACTGTCTTTGAGGAACGGAAGGGAAAGTGGTGTGCAGGTTTTGTATTTGCTGGAATGATGTGTGTACCTGCACACTGCAAAAATGCTAAAACTTAGTCTCCCTTTAGAGTCCTTGCATAAATCCTGGTGTTTGGATACAGCAGCAGAATGGTTCGCATATTTGTCTTGTAGTTGTGCATGTGATGTTGCTTGCAAAATAAAGAGCTTTCATACTTTCAAAGATCTTTTCTATTATTTTTACAATCTGTTTGCCTTTGGAGTTGTGGCCTAGTAGTTAGTGACAGGTACAATAACGTATGTATAGAACTATGCAGAAGGACTTTTAATCTTTCAGTAACCTGGGGCAAACGCTTCTGGTGAGCTATATGTCATTACAAAATCGGCATCTGTTTTTAAAAATCATGGATCTTCACTGCCTGATTGATACATGATATAAAGTGGGTCTCAGGTTGTTTACCCTAGTATTTTTAATGGAATTTCTGTGCTAGCCTGTTGACCCTAACGGGACCATGTGTGAACGGCTTTTTATCTAGTTTAACCCTTGAACACTTAAATGAATGTCGTAGTCTATTTACCTGATTATATTTTAATTACATTACAACATCGGTGCTGTAAAAGGAACCGTAAAGTCACATTAACCTTTAGGGGTGTCAAAATGAACTGTTTCTTCAGTGCACCGCAATGCAGACATGGACAATTTGGTATAGATTCAGTAATAATTATAACTGGTTTTTATGTACTGACATCATTTATCTCAGATGCGCTATGTCCTCATAGCTTATTATGGCGATGGAGGCAAGCGCAAGTATGTACAACGCTCTAACTACTTAAAAACGCAGAAACTTTGCACAGTTTCACTGTGTGTGTGTTTGCTGGACAGTCTTTCACTGGCACTTACTGCAGAAGCCCCTATTTCACTGCGATTGAGAGAATGAAAGTAAACTCTATTTCTCTCTCTCTTACTGTGGTCCATTTGACCTGCTGAGATGACGTTTTCTCTATTCTCGGCTGTTACAGCAATGCTTTTGGATATAGACATGAGCGCATGTCTGCAGAGTTTTCTCCACCGTGTCTATCATAGATCAGCTGTGATCGCCGCTGCCGTTTATCAGTGTCACTCATCTGTGAACAGCGCCAGTGCGCAAGAGCCAATCACAGCCCTTTCTATTGAGCGTGTGACCAATCAAAGGGGTGTAAGAAAGAACTTGGTAGACAAGGCTCAGAAAGCGATTGGGATAATTAAATTTACTTATATTATTTGCTATAAATGCTTGTGTTGTTTAAAGGTACAGTTTATATATCTGACTGTTTGTATTGAGGGACAAAATTGTATTACAATTAGTATATAAATATATTTATACATTTTAAAACAAGATTTGCTGTGAAAATATAAAACTGTGTATGGAAAGCATCGTCAATGCACTTTGATGCACCAAGATATTGAATTGAACCGAATCTATGTGATAATAATTGTAATTTAACCGAACCGTGAGACTAGTGTAGGTTCACACTATTAACCATTCACCAGAAGTTTATCAGTATGGGAAGAGACACTAGCTGTGCATTTATCCTATCTAGACTGATAACCCTAATTTTTCAATCACAGTTCGCTATATAGTTTTGATGCCCAAATTGTAGAAACATTGACCATCATTGCTGCAACTGCCATTTGTCTTGCCAAATAGATGGACACAAAAAATTAAGACACATAATAGATCACAGAAGATGTGCCAATATATTATCTATACTAGCAAATATGTCATATAAAATAATCTCTCAAAGAAGTCTGCCAAATGAACACAAAATTGGCGTAATTATCAAATTCCTTCTTATTTAATGAGTTAAACCTTAGGTGACATGGTGGCTTAGTGGTTAGCACTGTCATCTCACAGCAAGAAGATCGCTGGTTCGAGTCCCAGCTGGGTCAGTTGGCATTTCTGTGTGGAGCTTGTATGTTCTCCTCGTGTTGGCGTGGGTTGCCTCCGGGTGCTCCAAAGTTCAAAGACATGCACTATAGATGAATTGGGTAAGCTAAATTGTCTGTAGTGTCCTGGTCCTCCAGGTTAGGAGTTGAACGTTGGGCTAACAATCCACCTTGTAAAAAATGAGATGTTACGAAACACCAGCTTTGTGGTACTAAATATCAACTTCGATATAAACGGCCCTGGGAGTAAGTAAGTATGTCTTAAACAAAACACAAAAGATTTTGAAGATTGCTTACGCTCTGTTTATCCTTTGAAATTATAGGTCCTAAACATTCCACTGAGTTTCATTGAATCGAGTGCTTAGACTTTTATTAAAATGTATGTCTTTGTGATCCAAAAAAGAAAGAGTCATGCAAATATGGAACAACATTTTGTGTAAGCTGTGCCTTCAAGTCTATTTAGTAGCTTAGTCAACCCACTGAGTAGTTCATTTTATTACATTGTTTTCGACATCCCTAATGTCACCAAGCTGTCTGCTACAAGTGTCAGGCTCTTAAAGATGGCTTTCCTATCCCATCATGCACTGACAGAAACATTGCCAGTACATAATAGAGGCCCTTTTGTTGACCCTCAGCACTCTTGAGTTGCTCTGTTACACCATTTAAATTGGAACATAACTAACGCCAATTTTAACCGTCACATATGCCTACACAGCAGACATGAGCGCTCCTCAATGACACTCATACAAGGCGGAAACTCGGAGAAGGCGACAGACAGACATGTTTTTCGTTGTCGCATCTATTGGCAGCAGTCTGCGTCATTGAAAAAGACGAGTGGAGGAACAGGTGGTTTAAAATATCCAAGCGCTTCAAAAGTGGAAAGTGAATAAGCATTGGTCATTGTCTTCGTCTTTCTTGTTTCATGAGCTTCCAGGTGGTCCTGATGACTAATGTGTGACTGTGATTTTGAATGTGAGCTACGTGCCGCTTTTCTCTTCTCAATCTGAGCTGTTCGAACTGCATCATCTGCCCTTGCTATCACCTGTCTTTTTTTCTCCTTTCGTATGTTCAATTTCTGCCCTTTTCTATTTGAAATCTCTCAAAAGATGTTTGTCTCTTTTTCTCGCAATAAAATTTACCAGCTTTTTGGAAGATGGCAAACGGGAATAAACATTTAAAGGAATGAACAATGACTCATACGCATTTTCACTCAAAGGATTTGGCGTTGTTCACCTTAATCTTCCTCCCTGTAGATTTCCCAGCTGAGAAAACACCAGGAGACAAGCATATGTTATGTTTTGGATGCAGTTCCTCAGCATGCTAATGTTCTCTAGCTTCTGGATAAGACTTGCTTGGTCAAATTTCACAAGGTTATTGAAGTTCATCAGTTAGATCAGCATGGCAGTATGTTTTTAACATCTCTATTTGTTGTCCTCGAAGAGGACTTTAATTTGTATGTTTGTGAGCTTCAGGCTGTTTGTTTTGTCTAGCTATAAGAAACATCAATAGATGTTTTGACTGGTTATTCGTTTACATTTCAGAGTGTCTGCTTGTAGAGAGGACAGGTGTGCCTGAGGGTGATTTATTTATTTTGAACTTCCACCACATCTTCATAGAAATGTACTCATGGTTGTATAACTTGATTGGAAGGGGTGTACATTATCCATTTTATGCCATGGTTAGTTGTCTTATTAACATTGCTTTGGTAGCATTTTGCATTCTATACTGTGTGATTAAGAAGTCGTTGTGATACAGTATATGCGCTTTCTTGTAAGTTGCTCTGGCGAGGCGCCGTTTGCCAAGAAAATAAATGGAATTTAAATGTCATCTGTCTGGAGGAGGTGTGACCTGAACTCAGTCTGAATTCCCACAATTGCAAGTCTCCCTCCCTTGCGCTGTTGTGATCTAAACTCCACCGTTACTTTGAAGATGGCTGGCCAACCCAGATTTAGGGCCAGAGATGTTCTCTTCCCACTGAAAATGGAATAAATTACAGGCATTAAATAAATAACACTGGTGACTCTTCACAGGGAATGGTGCAGGTTTTGTTGCTACATTACCACTGTTGCGCAATTTGCCTTTCAAGTTTATTTTTTTAGAAAATCTTATCAGTTGAGTGACCCATAAATAGTAGGTAATTGCTGATATAATTTATTGTCTTTGTTGCTGTTGTTTTTAATTAATTTGCTGTCTCTTTGATGTTTCATTTGCATGCAGTTGTCGCATTAACAGTTGCTACCATAATTCTGGCTACTAAATGCTACCATAATTACCATTAGAGGTTGCACCGACAAGTCGACTATTCAACAAGTCGACTTTAATGCTCTGCCGTGATGCTTTTTTATTGACACTTACTAGTCGTGCTGCACTAGTCACATTGGTTGACCTGAACACACAAAGGTTGTACACTGAATGAAACTTTCCTCAGATCATTTAAAGATTAAAAATGTTATTTTTCTTATGTCAGATTCAAAGATTCATGTGAACTTTAAGTGAACTTTAAATCGTCAACCAGATGCCAGTTTGGTCGCTCCATGCAGTGTTGATCTCTGCGATGTGTTTGACGCGGACATATTTTGTGAATGAACCCTAAAGTGCACAGCCACTGAAGTGTGACAAACTTTATAGTGTGTGTAAATATCAAATGTGCAGTGTGGAGACGTCTGATAACCAATATTTTTATAAATTTGAGCCGCTTTCTCTGACAGTGTAATTAGGCTTAACTTTATAGCCTTCGTCTTTCGTGCGTTATGTTGTTATAAATAACTTCATCTTCCAATTTGTGTACTGACGTATCCAATACTTCTGCACTAAAATATCTGTCATTCTTCTGTACATTCTTACTAAAACGTACAGTGATCAATGTGTTGACTGCATTTATTAAACACTAAAATTGGCCTGGGTGCTAATGTTTCATTAATAACTGAATTAAATGTTGGCGGTGCATTTGTTTTGCACTGAAATCAAGTTTTTTCAACGTGTTATGAGCTATCAAACAGCATGTGAATATATTTTTCCTGCAAATAAACCGCGAATTGTGGCTGGTTGTGAAACATTTGCATCTTGTGTTTTATTGATGACGCCACCAGCGACTAGTTTACTTCCAAAAATTTAAAGTCGTTTAACCTGTACTGCCCATAGTATTACATTTATTGAGAACCAGTCAATTGTATGTTTGACTAATTCTTACCTCATGCTGCTCAATTTTTTTGACTGGGAATTCATCCACAGCCCACATGCCATCTTCCAACTTGATTAGAAGTTAATGACTTGCATCTTGTCACTTGAAGATTTTAAAAAGGTGGTTTTAGTATCTGATTGATTTCAAACCTTTAATTTTTGAGTCACGAAAAATTTTTTACCCAGTGACCTTGAATGATGGTAATTACAGTGAACTAGACGTTCACAAACAGTAAAATGAAGTAGTTCTCCATTGACAGACTCACACCTTCTCTCCTGATCTGTTCTTCAGAAGCAGGAGGTGTTTGCTTGCTTTTTGTGCGACGCTTCAGATTCCTGTTTGCACTGCTGTGGGTTTTGTCCGAATAAACCATCTGCTTCTTCTGCAAGTGTCAATACAGAGACCGCGGTGGTGTGTTTTTCTCATAACCTTACAAGGGGGTGTGAATCAAGGGATACCACAGTTATTCCAAGTCTCTCCGTTTCATTTCGTCCCTCTTTGTAGCGCTAGCGATGGGCAGCGCTGGTGGCTGTGAGGTTAAGTTAGCAGGTCCCACAGCTGGCATTTACCACGTCTGGCACCGCTGGCATTGCGAGCCACTCTGATCTCAAGTGCAGGCTTGGCGCAAAGAAGTAAAACCATCCATTTGTAATGCAGTGGTGTTCTCGGGATCAAGTTTCAACAGGCTTCCACGGATTGGGAGGAAAAAGCCACAAAACTAGCATGAATCCCTCAAAACAAGCTCAGATTTAGGTTCCTGTAGATTGGATTTACTCACGCAGACAGCATTTATAACTGGAGATTACGCTATTTGAATTGGGTGGAGTGTTTATTTTTTCCACTTTTCACCTCCAAACACACATACTATGACAGATGCCACTGTTTTTGTCTTGTGTTGCTGTAACTGCTGTCGTGGGTCTGTTCCCAGACAGTGAGCGTAATGTAGAGTAATTATTATTTTTATACCATGTGCTTCCGGAAGCTTTCACTAGAAGTCAAAATGGCTCCCCACTGACCAACTGATTACCTCTGAGGCTGTGCCCGCACCTGCCTTCAGTCGTACCTTGGCAGAGATATACCCGCTGCCCCAGTGACAGAATGACAGGGCTTAACGGGGATGGTTCTTTACATGTCTTAATTGCCACATTCAATGCTTTCACTGTCTCAACATTTCATAAGATCTTTTCTTTTCCGCTCGCTCGCTCGCTCGCTTGCCTTCACAAAAAAAAAAAAGTACAATGGTATTGCCGTTATATTTTCTGAAGGACTTTGGAGACTGTCTGTATCCAGGTGTCACTGTATCACCATGTGGTACTATAAATGTACAATGGTACCTTTTTTTTTGCTTTGTTGTTTCACTTGTTTCACTTCTTGAGAGGTTTTCACCTTCCCTTTCTGGACATGTAATACTTTTCCCTTTTTTCTTTTTCTTTTCAATTTTATTTTCACTTTCATTTCTTTTATTTCAATTTTCCTACTTTTCCTACTTACCTACTTGGGAAACCTAATTTTTCTTTTTTTAAACCTTCCATTTTTTAAAATGTTTACTTTTTCTTCACATTAAATAATATGGTACATATACAGGTATATCATAATACGTTGCTATTGGGTAACACATTGCAATACGGGACAGATAGTTAAAGGTAGTTAGTGTATTTACAAACATGAACTATAAATGAACTACTTGTACAGCATTTATTAATCATAGTTAAACATTTACTAATGCATTATTAAAATACGAGGCTGTGCTCTGTACACTTATTTTCATTAACTAACTTTAACAACTGTGAATAAATACTTTAATAAATGTTTTGCAGCAACGTGGTAGCGCAGTGGGTAGCACAATCACCTCACAGCAAGAAGGTTGCTGGTTCGAGCCTTGGCTAGGTCTGTTGGCATTTCTATGTGGAGTTTGCATGTTCTCCCCGTGTTTGTGTGGGTGTGCTCCGATTTTCCCTCACAAGTCCAAAGACATGTGGTACAGGTGAATTGGATTTGCTATAAATTGACCGTAGTGTATGTGTGTAAATGGGTGTGTTTGGAAGTTTCCCAGTGATGGGTTGCAGCTGGAAGGGCATCCGGTGCGTAAAACATATACTGGATAAGTTGGTGGGTCATTCCACTGTGGAGACCCCAGATTAATAAATAGACTAAGCTGAAAAGAAAATGAATGAGTGAATAAATGTTTTGCTCATGATTTGAAATATACTTGCGGTGGTAGCAGCACATAAATAGTTACTTATATGCGACAAAAAAAAAAAACATAATTAGATTTTTAACACTTATTATTTTAACAATTATTATTATTATTATTATTATTATCTGTTTTAAACCTTTTCTTTTAATGTGTTAAAGTGAAAAAAGACTGTTAAAATAAATTAGAAAATCCTCTAATTCTCTTTTATGCTCTTCAGGAGCCATGTGCACCCACTGACAGGTCAAATCTGCTTTTATCTCTCATTCAAGTTCAGGTTGCTTCATTAGCATGACAGTTTGTTTAGTAATGCCAAGGCATTTTAGATGTATAAAATATGTAATATATTGACATCATCAAATTTATAAAATATGCAGCAAATGAGAAATAAATGACAGAAGAAAGGAATTAAATAGACAATATCTCTAAAAATTATAATAATTACAAGAATAAAATATGTATAGTATATTAATAAGACAAACAAGTTGATTACCCATTTCGGTCCCACTTTATATTAAGTGGCCTTAACTAATATGTACTTGCACAGAAATTAATAGTTTGTTACAATGTATTGTTGTGTAAATTATTGTGTAAATACATGTATTTACTGTGTACTTATGCTTGCTTAAATACCTGTTTGTAATTACATCGGTAATTAACTTCTGTAATTACATTTGTAAATACACTGCTGACCATTCCCTACACCTTAACCCACCCTTAAACCTACCCATACCACCAAACCTGTTCATAACCCAACCTCTATCCCAACTCAAGAGCACCACAAGTGTTCTCAAATACATTTTGAACACAGTAAGTACATTGTATTTATTTTTTGATGTAAGTACATAGTAGTTAAGGACACTTAATATAAAGTGGGACCCCAATTTCTAATAGTGTACAAATATTCTGCAGCCAATTTAGATGTAAATTAGATGTTGTCCTCTCAGAGTATGAGTAAAATTGTTCTAAGTTGTTTAGATTAAAGAATTAATTATTGAAAATAATGAAAATGAAAATGAAAATGAAAATGAAAACAAAACTAAATCCCAAACATTTTAGTAGATTTGGAAACGCCGGCTGGATGCAAAAAGGGGCAGGTCTTTGTCCTTGGGAGTGTTGAGAGTTCTAGCGCACAAAATTAGCAGCATGAAACAGGTAAAGGAGAGAAGATTTTCCATTACTTAATTGATTGTGGATCACAGTGATACCGGTAAATATCCGGAAAATATCCAAAACAACTTTACCGGTAAGTTAAAAAAATCGCTCTTCACACAGGCAAGGACGTTATGGAATTCTTCCAGGAAAAGACCGTTCACACATTCAATTTAAAATACCAGCGCGTCAGATGATTCCTAGTGAAATATTAATTTTAATCCCATGAAAGTCAAAGATGCAAATGTATTTTAGGCTACCTTTACATTACAGCAGTGTAACTAAATATGTAAAAAAAAAAAATGTCCTTGCGTTCTAAAATACATTCACATTTAAATTACATTTTCAAAACCGTCCGCATTTACACGTCAATGACCAAACACTAGTTTTTGCCGCTGTACTTGTAGTGAAGTGACGATGTGCAGTCGGCGGTTAGGCGATGATGTGTATGCAGAATTTGCCTTGTTCAAGATGGCCATTCCGTCTAGTGGTTAAATGCGCCAACATATAGCACTATGATGCTCATGGCGACCAGAGGTTGATTCCCGGCTCAAGGTTCTTTGCCGACCCTTCTCCTCTCTCTGCTCTCAATACTTTCCTGTCTTTAACCTTCACTATCCTATCAAAATTAAAAGTGAAAAAAACCCTAATATAATAATTTATAATAATAATTTATGAAAAAAGAGATGGTCATTGCATCTCAGCCATTGGTTGTAATATGAAGCAAATCCACACTTTGCGGATGAAGCGTCAGCCAGAAACCGACAACATGAACACTTCTACGTAATTCGCCATTGTTCTGCTTTTTGTTAGCACGTTCCTTTAATCTACGCTCCCCTAAACGTTTGCTGTTCACATGCATAGTTTCATCGTTTTCGAAGACTCTAGTTTTCACGATGTTAATAGTAGGGCTGAACAATATATTGTTTGAGCATCGATATTGCAATTTGTGTATCCGCAATAGTCATTGTAGTATTTAAAGGATTTATTAAAGATTAGCAGATCATTTTTACAATACACTGTTTGATTGTTCAATTTCTGTACCTGAATACTGCCAGACTCACTGTTTATTATTCTTGTAATTTATTGTGATTTATGCAAATGCGCTGGATAGAAACAGACTTGATCATCCCAATCTATTTAAATGAATGAAATCTTTCCAACTATTCGGTTATATAGAGCTGTTCGATTCATCTGGTGACATTTCACAGAAAATATTGCATCTATTCATATATAATTTATTGATTGCAATATTGTGCAGCCCTAGTTGATAGTGACACGGCAATAGTGTGGTTTTCAAATGTATGTGTTTTCAGTCACAAAAACATTGTTGCGTTAATATCCTCTTGGATGATCAGGTGTGCGCGAGCTTTCTATTTTCACTGCTCCGTGTGTGTGTGTGTGTGTGTGTGTGTGTGTGTTTCATCCCCAGCTGCATTGTGACTTATTATGCTCTTCTCTGCTTTTATGCACTGTTGTCTCTGTTTTAAACACTCAATACAGCTTCTTTATCTTTACTTTCATTCAAATTTGATTGCTGCCTATTAGTTCTAGACAGGAAACCTTGTTTAGATCATGTTTTTTTTTTAGTCTAAGTGTCTTTATGAATCTGTTTATGCTGATATTTTGCCCATGGGCATCTGAAGTCTGATCCTCATTGTGTCTCATGCGTCTCTCTCATCCTCTGACTCTTTTCTCTTTCAATCTCTTACCTTTTGCACTGTGCTTTGTCAGGCTCTCTGCGCGAGATCGAGGTTTTAATAATCGCCGCAGTTTATAAAGGCTATGGGGTCAACTAAAGGGCACAAGCTCTTCGGCTGCCAATCAGAAGTGTCGAACCGCATCGGTTTGACATGTTAAATCACAACTTGCCCCAAAAATCTGACCTTGCGTTATTTACCAACCGTGCCTTAGTTTCCATTAACGGTTTGTTTTTGGGTAAGACACTGCAGGTTAATAGGGTAAAAAGATTAACTATTACCATACTTCTACTGTTGATTGATTTGGATTAAGAATGATTAGTAATAAATACTTGAATTAGTACCAAATACTTGTTTGAATATGCAAACAAGACATTAAATATGCGCCAATTTGCATACATTTCTAGTACTAAACAGACCCTCTAGTTTTTTGCGATTCCATGATCGCTGAATCCAACACAAAATCAACAAAAAGTCACAAATTTTTGCGATCAAATTCCAAACCATATATTTGTAAATTGTTTTACATGACTTATAGACATTGCATACGCAGCGCATGTAATTTATATGAGTGTCTCTCGGAAAATGAGTCTCACCGCGTCCTCACAATCCACACATTACATTACACAGAATGGGGGGGCTAATAAATCTGACTTCAACTGTAATAGTAGTTTGGTGTTTAAAGCTGCTGAAATGGAGATTTACAAATCATTTTGAGCTTTTAAAAGTGTGTGCTATTGAAATCTACACACACAAATTAAGTATGACAAAAGAAACACTTGTATGTTAAGTATATATTGGATGTTTCCTTGGCATTAGAATGAACAAACTAAAGCCAAAAAGCCCAAAATCTTCTAATCAACAGGTGCGTGAAATTTTGATAAAAGTGTCTTTGCCTTAAGTTTGCTTAACATACATTTATACAAATTTAGACTACATCTGACATGCATGCACAGCCAGTCACTTGTTTGTCATGTTGTTCATGATACAGGCCACTGAGGATGAGGAGGACGATGAAGGGGCTGGGGGAAGGGATGTTGACCTGATTTTGGGGGCTGCGGAGGCTGCGATAGTGCTGTTGTTGGAGGGTTTGTAATCCAAGGGATGCACGGTCAGATTAGAGGCTGCCCCATATTACGAGAACACACACACACACACACAGAGAGAGAGAGAGAGAGAGAGAGAGAGAGAGAGAGAGAGAGAGAGAGAGGGCAGGAGTCACTGAAAGGCTCAGGACAGATCAGCTGCTACAGAAGATGCTCTTTGACTTCTGTATTTCTGTCTTGCTCTATTTATTACTCTATTTATTATCTATTTTTTTTTTTTTTGGTTTAGATCTTTAGATTGGAAAGTGAAGCTTTAAGAAGTCATTAATTAATATTTATTATCTGTAATATTTACTATATTATTATTTTTAAATGTATAATTATAATTTTTATTTAAATATTTCTACTGCCACTACTGTTAGTATGCCAGTCATAAATATGTCATACCACATGCTTATCACATTTTATTAATTTTTATTAATTTTGTATTAATAACTTTACATTTGGAATTTTTCTAGTAGAATAAAAATGTATTTATTATACGTTTTTCCTTCAGGTAATGAACAAAAAACTTCATATAATTCGTCACCTCAGAATTATAAGATTCTATCTGCGATCCGAATGATTTGGGGATATTGAGCTTTAAAGTTTTTGCATTCCATAGCAAACAATATGTGTGCAACATTTGTTTTTTAAATCAAAAGCCTTAAAATGTAAACAACTTAATAAAAAAAAATTCCATAATTTAAATAAGTTGTCATTTAATAAGAATGTCAATAACTCAATTTTGACAAAAATGTCAAATAGAACCTTATAATTCTAAGGTGACGAAATGTTATTTATTTTACATTTATAACTGTTAACAGTATTATGTAAGTTTTACTATCAAACATGTTTGTTTATTACTAGTATTATGCATTTTTTGACAAATATCTATATTTATTTCAGAGCTACACCTTGATTAGCAAAATTAAAAAAATATATATCCATAGTTTTTTTTTTCAATAAACATATATATATATATATATATATATATATATATATATATATATATATATATTTATATATATATATATATATATATATATATATATATATTGCTTTAAATTAAAATAAGTTATTTATTTATAATATTATAAATTTTTCACATTTGATTTATTTATTTTTTATTACAAATGAATACAAATTCCAGTGTGTAGATTTGTCCAGGAATTTCTTCAAAAAGTTGTACACATCACATTAAAAATAAAATTATTTGTAGCCTTTCAATTTAAATAAATTTATTTGTTAATTGATTCTACCTTGTATGTTATTCTACCATCCTACAATTGTCTTAAAAAGTGGTACAGATGAGATTTTTAAAAATGATTTATAATAAAATAAACGATATGGTTTTATCAAAGCTGGTATGTATGGAAAAGGGGGGGAAGTGTTCTACATGTCATGTTTTTTTTCTGGGAAAGATATGCTAAATGAACAGATTACATGGAATTGAACCAGATTTTGGTAAAAACCCAAATACAAACATAAAAATATAACAAAAAAAAAAAAATCTGAAAAATTGTTATGTGTAATAACAATGAAATGACACAAGGAGAGAGTACTGAACTACTGAAATGTATTTAATACCTTTTAGAAGAAGCTTTTTTGGTGCTGGCAGCTTAAAGATGCCTCTCAGATGGAGAATGAAGTCACATGAAATGCTCAGGTGTGAGTTTTTTTTTTTTACAGGATTCAACAGTGTGTAAAAATCTTGGTTCTGTGGGTCTCGTCTATCAAATCTGTTCTTTATTTTGTATTTTCTATTGGATTCAAGTCAGGTGATTGGACTGAAGCAGCTAGTATTAGTTTACAATGCCGAAGGGCAGAGGGTTGCTGAATAACTACTGAGAGATTTCAGCTGCTGTCTGGGCTTTCACTGCCTTTCTACACCTCCCTTTCTTCACGCTTTTAATAGTTTTCCCCTCTGTTATTTCATTTTATTACACATAACTTAATTTGTAAAATAATTTGTTTTCTTTGCACATATGGATTTCTTTGATTGTTATCAACATCTGGTGAAAATTTCAAGTCAATAGCAAATATGTAAAATGTTTTCTGAGAAAAATGGTGACGTGTTCATTACTTATTTCCTCCAACTGTATGTATTTATTTATCTATAAACTTTTTTTCCAAAAAAAGAGTCCCTCATTCTGAAAGTATTCTTATATGTTTTTACTTTCAAATTATATTTGTCTGTAATTGGTAATGTTTTAATCTGCCAATAACAAAGGAATACTCTCGGCTCTGTTTAAGATATTTAATATTACGCCAAAACCACCCATATATTCCAACTGCAAGTGAAAATCAAATTCACAATGAATCTTTTATGCGTTTCACCTGTACAGCTTCAGTGTTTGCATTTTTAATTCATAGTTTGCATGATATGTAGCTCCTGCCTACTTTAGCATACATTCATTCTCCTGTTGTGTGGCACTTTTTCAACTCCTTGTCTTTTTAATTTGTTCGCTGATTTATCCCGAAAGGTTATTAGTGCATGCTGCAAAGTAAATGTTTGTTGGTAATAAGCATCCCAACACGTCGTAAATGCCCACCCAAAATAAAGGGTTTGACACTGCTGCAAATTGTGTTTAATTGCACTAATTAATTTGAGCCCGTGACTGCCAAATCTGATTTTTCAACAGCGATGTGCGCTAGGCTCAAACTGTTAACGCCGTTCTGATATTAATACTATGTTTCCTGTTGTGGCTTTTACAGCACAAATGTAATTATTTGGCTGCGGCATTATTACGGTTGACTGAAAAAGACCCTGGTTGATAATTATTTCTTGGCATGGTTGTGATATAAATGAATAGTTTTGACATCTGTTGCTGCTCATGGTTTATGATGCTGTAATATGACATGACAGAACTGATATATCATGACCATGTGGTATTATAAAATCAATTGATTATGTGTCTAATCTGCCAGTTAATTTTGAGGCAATGAATTATGTCACGTAATATGACTGTAATGATAGTATGTTCACTGTTTTTTTAAGTAGTTGCAACAGATTTACACCAAAGTAATTGTTAAATATCATATTATCTAATAACATGTTGATATTAAGTAAAATACATTTTAGCCTGGACACTGTCTAAATATCACAGAAAATGAAAATAGTTCCACACTAAGTGGATGCTAGACCTGTCGCAATTATAAAATAACCATCTATTGTAGGCTATGTTTACATGACAACGATGGGTATGTAGCGGCACTGATGTGCAATGTTGCCAAAAGTTACTATTTATGTAGTGCATTACAATATTCAGTTAATCCCCCTAAAAAGTAACTTAAGTAACACTCAACAATCCACTTCTTTTCTTCGATGAGTCAAAAATAACAAGAATCCATTGCATTAATGTCTCCGGCCTGCCATTGTTTCTGTTTCTTACTGTAGTAATTACGAGCGATTCGCGAATTATTCATTTGTTTTAAACGGATCTTCTTAGTGAACCGGTCGAACCAGTTCATTAAATTGAATAGAGTTGTCATGAAACGCTTTGCGTATTCAGTAAGTACTTACATACTTGATACCCCCTCTAACTCAAAATAAACCAATATTAGTTATTGTATTAGAATAACAATATAGAGTTATTCAGTAACTAGAACAGTACACTGACTCATCTACTGTGAAAAAAGAGATCTGATTCAACTTAAGGTATTTTTTATTCAGCACTATATTTTGTAAAAGCCAATTAAGCAAGGTAACTCGCTAAAATGAACTAAAAAAAAAAAAAAACGCTTTACCGCTTTACCCCCAACACTGCTGATGTGTATTTACTGGGAAGCATCCATAAATAATCATTTACACTCATACACTACTGTCAGTTTTATCCTACTCAACCTAAAGCACATGTTTTTGTACTGTGGGGAAAACCGGAGCACCCGGAGGAAACCCACGTGAAGGCAGGGAAAACATACAAACTCCACACAGAAACGCCAACTGACCCAGCCAAGGCTCAAACCAGCGACCGTCTTGTTGTGAGGCGAAGGTACTATCCACTGCATCACCTTATATATTATATATTTTTTTATTTGTCCATTTATTCAAATTTATGTATGGGCCCCAAAACACACAATGGTCTAATTATTTGCATAATCGCAATTATTTCTTATACCATAAATAGTCAGGCAAATGTCATAATCCTGACATCCCTATTGAATGATTCAATGACTCGTTTAGACACGGAGTTCCTGTCGACTACTGGTGGTTTTAGTGTCTTTTTATTTATTTATGAAAGATCTAAACCAGAGGTGCTCAAACTTCCTGTCCTGGAGTGCCGGTGTCCTGCATTTTAGTTTCAACCCTAATTAAACACACCTGAACCAGCTAATCAAGCTCTTTCTAGGTATACAAAAACTTCCAGGCACCCCTTCAGGACCAAGTTTGGACACCCCTGGTCTAAACCCAGCCAATACTTTACCAGAAAAAAAAACTCACTCGTCAAATTTTTCTTTAACCATTGTTAATAATGACAAATATTACTAAGATGCCATTTTTGGTCAAACTAGTACACCCTATATATACATATATACACACACACACACACACATATATATATATATATATATATATATATATATATATATATATATATATATATATATATATATATATAGTTAGGTCCATAATTATTTGGACATTGACACAATTCTATCTTTTTTGGCTCTATACACCAACACAATCAATTTAAAATGAAACGAACAAGATGTGCTTTAGCTTCTGACTGTCAGCTTTAATTTGAGGGTATTTACATCTAAATCTGGTGAGCGCTGTAGGAATTACAACAGTGTGCAAATGTGCCTCCCACTTGTTAAGGGTCCAAAAGTAATTGAACAATTGGCCTCTAAGATGTTCTATGACCAGGTGTGTGTTAATCCCTCATTCTCCCAATTACAATGAACAGATAAAAGGTCCAGAGTTCATTTAAAGTGTGCTATTTGCATTTGGAATCTGTAACGGTCAACTCTCAAGATGAGATCCAAAGATCTGGTGTTGGTGTATAGCCAAAAATGTTAGATTTGTTTCGATGCACAAATATTTATAGACCTAACTGAATTTATTTATGTATTTCATGCATACATTGAGACACAATGTTAATATCACACTAAGATTTTAGTCTTACGCTAATACTAATTGAAAAAGTACGCAGCAAACAAAAATAAGCTCTATTTTGAACTGTTTTGGCAAACTGTTAGGGTTAACACTCTTGATAAGCAAAGAAGAGGAAATATCGACTTTGGCTGAATGTCCCTCTGCCTGCTCTTCTGTTTGTTCTCTCAGACTTTCCTTCTATTGCTTTCTCTCGTTCCATCTCTCGTCTCTCTTGCGCTCCATGCAGAAATCATTTCCATTTCTGAATTAATGAGGTTCAGCCAAACCAAAATCTCTCTCTCTCTCTCCACCCCAAACCCCCCCTCCATCACAGGTTCATGCACAAATACACACTGGCGGCTGCATACTTTGTCTGTTACAACATTGCATACCGTCGACAGAAATGTATACAATTTCAGATATGTATACAACCGGGGCAAACATTTAACTCCTATCAGGGAAAAATTGGAAATGTTTGAAACCAAATCGAGTCTGTCCTGAAAATTGCGTGCATTTATATGTTCAGTCTAGCTCCCTTTTAATGCCTTTAAATCTCAGTTTAGGTATCTAAATTTGATTGATTTAGTCAATTTTTCTTTGATTTTCAGATTTTTATGTTAACCCTATTTCTGATAGTTGGTGTTTTTATGCATATGCAAATGTACAGCTTTATTAGAAACTAATTAAGCTAACAAAATAGCTGCTGTGATTAAGATAGTTGTGGAATGTCCATGTAGACATCAGTCAATATAGTTTCTGATTGGCACGGCTTCGATTAACACACGGGTACATGAACTGGCTGGATGTGCCTCGTGGGTCAGGGACTAGAATTGGGTCTTGTCACCATGGTAACATTGTGCAGTGTATGCAAAATACTACAGTGCTTTGGGACCATTGGAGGGTGTTAAATCACCCTCCCCCTGCTCACCCCCAACACACAGACACTCTACCCAGTTGTTTTTGTTGAGCTGTGGTATTAGCCGCATCAGTTCGTTAGCTTGTTTTTACACCGCAATCAATATTTTGAATTAAAATGAGGTCTGGATTAACATAATACTGTTTCCAGCGCATTATAGCTATATGTTTGAAAGTCATGTCGCTTGCTGTCCGAAGCTTCCTTTGAATTTGAATTTTGCTTTAATGTCAGAGTAAGAGGCAGCGATTGGTCAATAACCTGCTAAGTAGCATTGATTCAGAGCGTTTAGTTCTTCTGGCTGGCTACTTTGGTTGGGAAGCTAATCAATGCTGTTGAATGGGGGCCTCAGTGATCAGGGATTTCCTACTCCATGCACAGTGCGGTCACATCATTTGTCTTCATTTGGCGTCCGATTATTCTCTGTAATGGGCTTCATCAGAAGGAAAAGGTTAACACACCTAGCCGAAAGGACCACAGACATGAAGTGGCCAAGATTATGCAGTCTTCGCATTCATCATTCTTGATGGATACATACTTCCATTTTCCATCTGGTGGGATGTCAGAAAAAAAAGGGTCAATCGAGTTTTTGGAGTTCTCTAACACAGACAATTGTCAGACACTCATAGAATATATATTATATATAAGAACAAAACCCTGTTTTGATGCTTGCTTTGGTACAATGACAGTATAAAAGATCATAATACAACTTGGGTAACATCAGATTGGCTTTATAATCATATAAACGTTTTTTGGTCTGGCTCTGAAAGGAGTACCTGGAGATGTTGCTTGACATTTTGACATCTTTTAATCTAAACATTACCTTGTATTTTAAATGTGATTTGCATATATTGCCGATTTCTATATGTGGGATTGCGATTATCTGGTACTTTTCACATTTCGATTGACTCTTTTACCCTCTTAACTTTGTATTCTGAACTTTAAAAAAAGGAGTTCAGTTGGCCCATGTATCTGTTGATCATAAATGTAATGATAAAAATTCAAATGAACAAGAAGAATTGTTTGCTGCTGAAATTAGATTAATATTCTCTCTGCTTGCAGGGCATCAGTTATGCATGTAAGAGAAGTGTGAGTGTAAAAGCATAAAAATATAGTTTGGCCAGCTTTTAGATGATAAATATTGGCTTACTTCCATGATTTGGTGCTACTGTACGTGTTCATATCTAAAGTGAATCATACCAGAGTATTTATCAACCGCAGATCAGACAACCTTTTTTAGGTGGACTCTGGTGTGATTCACAAGTGTGACTGCAACTCCGTCCATCCACACAGACACAAATTTTATTTTACATTCTTCCTCTAAGCTACAAGCATGGGAAATGCTTATAGACTATGTCCCATTTAATTTCAATTATTACTGATTTTCAAATTTCAGGGGTTCAGCGAGATGTTTGTATAAACTACGACAGCTTTCTTTCATTGAAAAGTAAGAATGATTAATAAATTCATTTTAAACAGTTCCTTAAAAGTGATGCCCCATCTTCAGTTTCAGGCTCAGGTGCGCTTTGCACTCACACTAAAAGTGTACAACGCCAAAGTCTAACCAAACCGTGCTTTGGCACACCTCTTCCAACCAGGCTAGGGCCGGCCAACTGAACCATACCTGAGCACGATTCAGAGCACTCTCACTTGTCAAACGAACTGGGAAACAAGCCTGGGCACAGTTCGGAGAGCATAGTGTGAGTGCACCCTTAATGACATTAACTTTATAAGATCAAAGTAGCATAGCCTTGCCTTGCAAAGGACATTAAGCGTATATAAGTTACCAAGTTTGTGAAGCCAAACAAATGAGAAAAAACTGAAAATAACATGGTAATTTGTCCTCAGTTAATGCTAGCAGAAACTCCAGGTGGAAAGTACTTGTATGGCATCTATTGTTTTCCTCAGTGATAGACATTTTTTATGTATATTGTGTGCTTTACTGGCCCGTTGTCTGGAAAGGGTCAATGAAGGTTGTGTTTTACTTTAGATTCCAGGACCTCCAAATTTCTCACTTTGTTACACCTCTAAAGCTGGCGGTTTTCAGCACTGAGCTACAACAGTGTCTGATATGTTTTCTTTGGAAATGGAAAGGCTGTTAACATCTTTAGGAAGTGGTTCTTCAATCTACTACCCTTGTTCTTGCCCCCTCCTGTTTTGTCTGAAAGATAAAGTTACTTCCTCTTCCCTTTGCCCTGCTCCCTTGCACCCTCCTCCCCTGCTGGGTTTTATTGGTCTTAGGAGTTGTCCATCATTGCTCTCACTGTTTGAAGTGCTCCAGTCGTATATCACTGCCTTTTCTCACTGGATGTCCTCCCACTTCCTGCAGGGTTCTCCAAGATTTTTTTTGTTATGTGTGCCTCCCTGACTGTGAGCACAGTTTCTCTACACTCTATTTCTCGGGTCACACTTAAACACACTTCCAAACACCCACACCAGTCTTCACCCTTGATGTCTTTACTGTGTGTTTGAGTTGTTTATAGCCCCTTTCGTTGATGGTTGTGGTCAGTTGAGGTGATGTATCTCTGGAAGGCCAGAGCAATGTAAGAACTTTTTTTTAGGTTTCTCATTTGTTTGATTTCCCTTCTCTTCTGTACTTTTCCCCAATAGGTAGTTGCTTTTTTGTGCCTTTTATGAGCTATTATGTTTATTTACTTCACTTTGTTTTACTAGTTGTCTTGTTTTTTTTTGCTAATACGCACTCTCTTTGCTCTTTTTGTTTATACCTTGCAGTCCTTTTTCTCATTTCTCTCTCTCTCTCTTCATCTTTTGGTTGAGGACAAGGAGGTGAAAGCCAAGCGGATTACAGTGGCAGTTTAATCTGGCCGACCTACCAAAGGATTTTTTTTTTGCACTTTCCCGCAAGCTTATGAGGCTGTGATGCTGAGAGGGTGAAGGGAGGCTTGGAGGGCAAGGGGTCTGAAGAGTGTGAAAGAAACATAGTTTGTTGAGGAGACAATGTTAGACGAAACCCATATTTATGCCAGATGAGGATAGTGGGGTGGGGGTTGACAGTGGACTCTGGGTGAGCAAGCAAGGGATGCTAATACTATTTTGTTGCTAATTTGTTTCCATCTGTCCATGCATATTGCATCTGTGACTGTGCATTCCCAGAGTGACAACAAGAAGAATCATTGGATCTTGGTCTAATTTTTGGCTTAACCTAGGCCTGTTACTAAAAGCTTTTGTTAAGAATAGGTTTTGGTAAGATTGCAAAAGTTTTATATAAATTGGATAGATGTGTCTCTTGGCTTGGTGACTGTTTTTATTTGTTTTAGTTGATCAAGAACATTAATTGTCTAAGAACTGGCTGAAAGGTTGCTGAGATTGACTAGTTTTTTGACTACGTATTTTCTTTTTTTACTTTTTTTTGTTTGGTGTCACTACAATGTTATATGCTTCATAAAATGTTGAGTTTTTAGATGTAATGTGAAATTCTAATTTTAAAAGAACATCTCTCATCTTTTCTTGTACTCTTGTCTAGCTGTTTTTAAAGAAGGGTCCTTTAACTGTATACACCTAGAAAGGTATCTTTTCAGGTCAGGTAAGCTCAAATCCAGCCTAATGATTTAAAGCAATTTGTTGTGGCAACTGGTATTTTTTAATAAGTAGTTTAGAACAAACGGTCATGAAATGACTCATAGAGGGATTCTGCTGCAAAAACTCTGCGAATTGAAAAACAAAAGCTGTTTCAGCATAATGAGTGAAGCCATATTGTTCCCTTGACAAATTTATCCAGCTTTCTAACCATCAATAACAGAATAGTGGTCAAACAAAGCAAGAGCGCTTGTCTCACTCCGCACCTTCTTTGATGTGGCTCATATCACTGGTACTTTCATCAGCTCTCCCCTGCTGTGCAAATTTGGAGGGAAGGGGTCCCTCCTCCAACGGGATTAGCTTCAAACCGGTACTTGTCCGGTAGCGTTAAGGTTTTTGAAAAGGGCTTAACTAACCTCCACTCATGGGAGACTTCTGGAGGTTAATGTAGGCTCTCGAATTGTTTGCCTTGCAATTAACATGCTGGATGGCCCTACGGGGGGAAGTCAAGAGCTGTAATAAGTAAGAAACAAGACTTTATGCTACTGCACCTATAGATGCAGTTGGGTGCACATCTCGAGTATATGAAGCGGAGGTTTCCAGCAGCTTAGCATTTATTTAGCATGAGAGGCTCCTTATGTGTGAACTGTCTATGTGCTATATTTGATTTCAAATGACAGGTTTACAGTTATTAGTTTTCCTAAGTGTTGCAGTGCAGACTCCTTAGTTCCATGAATTTGGAGGTTTTATGGTCATTCAGAGCTATGGTCAAGAAGCCAGATGGCTCTGCTAGTGGTAACATCTCACTTTTCAAGAACGTGCAACTTGGAGGAAAAAAGTGCAAGTCTTGAGCCAAGCATTTTAAAGCCAAGTCCCAGGAACAAGGATGAAGAAAAGAAACTGCAGGACATGGTGGGCTGTCCAGTATTTGCTTTGTCTTGCATCTTGTGTTGGCTTTGATTGCTTTAACTTCATGTTTTCTGTCTTGTTGACATCTTTTTAGAGAGGCCAACAACCTTCTTAACATGGTCCCTGCAGGAGACCTTATTTTAGCAAGCACCAGGTGCACAATGTTTTAGGCTTGTTATATGATACAGAGTGAATGCGAAGGGGATCCGCATACAGTTCTTCATTGGGATAGGGCGGGATGCTGGGGCAGATGGATTGGAGTGGACCGGTGGAGGGTGTCTGAAAGGTCAGGTGGAGGGCGTCGGGTGCCAGGAATAGGAGTGTGAGATGCCTACTCTGTTTGCTAGATATGGGAGGGTGTTCTGTTGATCACCCAGTTCATGCCACCCTGCCCTCTTGGTGACCCATCCAATGACAATTGACTGATCAATAGAAGGCAATGCTGCCCCCCCCCCCCTTCTGGCTTATCACGTCCTTTTACACCCTTTATCTTTCCTTACAAAATTACCTAAATTCATTTGCGTAGATCAATTTTGCAGATGCATATTGGTTTCTCCTCTCTCCATCCTTGTTTGACTCTCGTTCTACCTCTCAAAAATACAGCCTTCTCTGGATCCGAGATGCCTGAGGGACGGAACACAGACAGGACCTGTCACCATGACAACGGCTTCAGTGAGCTGCCTGACACCCAGACTCTATTGTGGGAGGGGGTGGCGAGAGAGAGACAGAAAGACAGAGAAGAGAGAAGGGAGGGTGTGGAATCAGACAACCCCATTTTTCCCCCCTGGGACTTTACGGTTTGCTCGTGTTCACATGTAGAATTAGCATAAAGACAGAGAATGTGAAAGAGACAGAATGCTGTATCAAGACTGAGATTAGAGCGAGAGACAGACTGTGTGCTGGGAGTTTGCTGGACACATGTCCTCTTGGTGTCCTCAGGGTCTAAGTGTCCTTTTAGTGTTTTAGATCAGAATTAAACCCACATCATTTTTCACCTTGCAGTGCTGAACACTTTAACGACAAATATTTGGTTTCCAGTGTCACTCTAATCACATTACAACACATGCAATGTTGCATTCCATCCATAATTCCTAATGGAATTAAAATGGGCTCCAACTGATTTGATTGTTTCTTGGCTGATCCTAGTGTTGAAGTTCCTTTGACAGAAATTATCACAATCATCTAAATCTATTGACTCGACGCAGTGTCAAGGCTTTCTTGTTCCCTTCCTGTAAAGATATAGTTTGATTTGCAATGCATTGTGGTCAGCTGGAGCCTGGATGCCGGCTGTGAGGTGGTAGAGTGGAAGCAAAAGTGCTTTCCAGGTAGAAATTATCTGCAAATATAGGGATGATTAATCTGTAGATGCCCATTAGTTGAGATAATGCGATGATTGAATGCATGTTGTCGGTGTATCCTGAACCTTGAGAATCTGGTTGAAATGTAGTGCACATGACTGTGCCTGAAGTGCCCTTCATTCAGTGGATCTACTCAAATTGAGAATGACTTTTGTTTTCCTGAGCTAAAAGACACAAACATAATATTGTTTAGTTCTTCAAGGAAAAAGTAGAAGCTGGCCTGGCATGTGCTGGGGCATGAGACTGGGGAGAGATATTTCTGTCAGACTGTTTATTTATTGATGGGAATGCTAGCACAGGTTAGCATGACATGCACATGGTCGCATGCTTCTGTTTGGAGAAAAACAATGTGCTACTGAATGCCTCTTCAGTTACTGTCGGTTTTATTTTTGAAGTCTTCAGCTGCATTGTATTCCTTAAGACAGGGGTGTCCAAACTCGGTCCGGGAGGGCCGGTGTCCTGCATAGTTTAGCTCCAACTTCAACACTCCTCCCTGGAATTTCTAGTATACCTAGAAAGAGCTTAGCTGGTTCAGGTGTGTTTGGGCCTGTACTTGGGCCTGGAACTTAAATATGCTGGACATCGGCCCTTCAGAACTGAGTTTGGACACCTCTGCCTTAAAAGAACTGATTTGTGAGGTTAGCATTGATACAACGTTTATTGACAGTTTAATTTAGTTTTTGTGGAAGGGCTTGAATTGTTGTAGATGGAAGAGAGATTTGACCACTGGGTGGGCTGACCACTTTTGGCCACAGCCAGTTACAAGTTGGCCGACTCCGTTTCAGTGGTTTCACTCACAATCTGCATAAAGGGATTGTGGATTTGGACATGCGAGGGAACCCAAAGCCACTTTAACCAGTCTGAAGTTTGAAGTACATAGAAACTTGTTTGGACACCTAATGTGTTATGTCTGCCTTTTATTTGCGTAGACTTGATGTCCTTGCTAACTAGATTATTTCTGCAACCATGACTTAATTCTGCATAGTTAGTTCCTGTCATTTTCAACCAGGAATTCAACCTGCCCAGAGTTTTTCTTTATTGATTGTCCAGTTTTTTTTTTTTTTTTTTGGTGCTTCAAGCACAGAAGTCCAGCGTTACAAACCCTGCATTGTCTAAGGAATGCTGTTTGTGTTTTCCCTTTTCCAAGCCCCTGTCTGGCAGGACGTGGTCCTCTCTTTTTCCTCATGCTTCCAGATCCTCTTGGGTACCAGCAGCTTGCTAGGTTTCCAACTCTTTCCCAGTTTTCGGACTATGTGAATGTTAACTATAGTACGCTAAGCTCCTTAACCCCGTAGCGGGAGCTCCAGAGACTCTTTCCAAAGAGAAATGATTTCTGCCTGCGTTGAGGGCGTACTTGAAAAGAAAGAAAAGCAGAGAGAGAAAAAAGGAGGGAGAGATGGGAAACTCCCCTTTTTAGCAGGCAACATCAATGGTCCCAGTGGGTACGCCCTTCCCGCCAACCATTCTAGCAATGTATGGATTGTAATATGAGCAGCTTACATGTTTCACATTAGAACTCGGATGGCAACACTGGCATTACATCCTTCCTACGTCACGTCTAAACCTCCTGCCTCTTGCCTTTATCAGTCCTTTGCTTTTAGACATTGTGTGTCTGCACTTAGAATGAGCTGTTTTCCTCCGTCTCATCTATTGGTGTTTAGCTCTGTGAATTGGGCTCAAGTTGACATAGAAGTAACTTGTGATATTGAAAGTTAAAGATGTTACCTATAGAAAATATATCCTTTATATGTCTGTCAAGTAATTTGAAATTTTTAAAGTGAATTTTGTACACCTGCCTGATAACTTGCCTGTTTATATCCTATAACCCATTTGTGTTGGAAATGGTATTAAAAGTGGATGAGGATTGGGTACTTTGGTTTAATGAACTGCTTCGCCCAAACACCCATCTATCTTTTAGTGTACTTTCTGATTAAGTCAATGATATTTTTAACACTATTAACTAAAGTTAAATGTAAATTGCTCACTGGCCTATTTGGGCTTCATTTCCTCAAAGTATATTGAGCTTTTTGGTTAAAATACCATCCAGAGGTGGCAAGATCTTAGTTTTTTTTTTTTTTTTTTTTACTTTAAATGGTTGTTCATGTGATTTTTCATTTGAAGCTATAAAGGCAAATTTATACTTCTGTGTCGAGTGACCTGCGTGACCCATGGCACCTGCCTTGCGTGTAGCTGTGCATTTATACTTCTGCGCACTGTTAGTGTTGCTCTCCAATAACACTTCCGAAACGCTACCTGGCAGAAGGTTTTTGTGTTCCTCTGTGTCGTGTTTCTTCACAGGTAGCTAAAAGTAGCTAACACTTGCTCATTTAGAGGCAGGAACTGGCGGACATGCAACAACTTTAATCATAAAGGTAAACACAAAACAAAAGTTTCCATCTGAAGCTCCTTCATAGAACTCAACACTTGTAAACACTCATTCTTAGCACTGACCTCTCTCGTCAACCGTACCAAGCCGACTAATCACAGAGCTTGTCGTTGCGATGTGTATTTACGTTTCTTGAGAGGTGTGCATCAGTGTTGGCGTGCATCAGTCACGGCAAAGGCTAGACTATCATGCGAAGGCTGCGCCGGACCATACACATGCGCAGAAGTGTTTATCAGCACTGTTCGTGGCCATAGTAGAATATCTCACTGGGCCAAACAAGGTCAGGCCCAGAAGCTAGGCATGTATCAGTACCATATTACTGTTTTTTGTCTGTTTAAACTAATCCTGTTTGCATTAGCATTCTGCATGTAAGCTTTTACACTGATGTTTTATGTAATTTTTAATTTTTTTAGAGAGAACCCATTAAATTTGATCTTTCAAGCTCGATAAGTATTTTTGCTGAACAGATCTTGTCAGAGTCATAGAACCGCCCTGCAGTTTGGGAATTATTGGAGGGATTTTCTTTGAGCCCTGACTTTCAGAGTTGGAGGCGGATCAGTTATTTGGCTTGTCAGTGTTAATCATAATTAAGGTTTGTTTGTGAATGCTGATTGTACAATGTTATTTTCTACAGAGTTTAAGCGGCTAATGTACAACATTCAGCTAATGCACTTCATTCAAATAAAGTTTCCTCTATTTGAGACATAAATATGAAGCAATTTTTTTATTAGAATTTTCAAACTTTTTAAATAACTTCCTAGTAAAAAAATCAAGGCCACATTAGTTATTAAGCTCAGTGTTATTAAGTATGGTAGGAACTTTAGTGTGGTAGTGTAATCACAACGTAAGTAACGGAAAAATGGCTACAAATAGCCGTCATCACTGTCTGTTTTTCTGTTTCGCAATTAAAATGCAACCTCAGCATTTCAGAAGCTGTTCTAGGCGGGAAACTTTCCACCTGTCCACACATTAACACGCTTGTCTCCATACATGGCTTATGATTAGGCCCTTGAGCAAGCATAATTGTGGGCCACTGAGATTGAGAATGCTAGGGGGTTCTGGGAATACAGTATGTGTGTGTGTGTGTGTGTGTGTGTGTGTGTGCACAAGTGTGTGTATTTGCAGGGTGGGGGTGTACATAAGGGGTTTCCTCAGCAGATTTGTTTACTGGTAATTAATTCACCTGATTGATACAACAGCTGTTGACGCCATGGGAGGGAAAGTGAGGGAGCGACAGAGAGAGAGACCCCTCGTCATAGTGGCTTCCCTATGTTACGCAGTGTAGATTGCCGTCCCAGTGCCCCATTGATTAAAAGGCACATCTGTCAGCCAGCACGGCTGATTATGGCTGCCAGTCCTCACTGGCTAATCTTTATGGAGTCAACTTCACTGACAGAATTATTGGAAATGGGGTATGTAGGGAGAAAGTGTGGAGGAGGCAACGAGTGTTAAAATGCAAGTGGGAAGATTGACGATATCTTCAATGTTTATTTAGAGTGTGTAATAAAAAAAAATCACATATTTGGATTATTGTCTAGTCAAATTGATATCATAGCAAAATTGGTGAGCATGTGTATGATTTATTTTAAAAAGTAAAAAACAAGTCACTTCCTTACTGTGCGTTCGCACTGAAGGCCACAAAAGTGCCAATGTTCGCTATGACCACCTGACGACAAGGCTGTTTACCTTCACAGCTCCGGCAGCAATGACTCAAAATTTGCTACATTGATCTCGCATTTAAAGGGGCCGTTGCAGCATATCAACAAACCGCTTTCATTGCTTCATAGAAAAACGTGCTTTCTAGCCGGCAGCTAGCTCTCTGCAACTCTAATATGGTCGCCCACTGAAGCTAAGCAGGGCTGCGCCCGGTCAGTACCTGGATGGGAGACCAAATGGGAAAGCTAGGTTGCTGCTTGAAGTGGTTTCACCACTGTCTCCTCTCCACCAATCAGCTGGTGTGTGGTGTGCGGTCTGGCGCAAAATGGCTGCCGTCGCGTCATCCAAGTGGATGCTGCACACTGGTGGTGGATGAGGAGATCCCCCCATTGTGTAAAGCGCTTTGATTGCCCAGAAAAGCGCTATGTAAATGTAAGAAATTATTATTATTAATTATTATTAGTGTGAAAGTGTTGCGCCTCTTTCATCAAATTCATTTAACTATGGAAGATCAAGTTGTTGCGTGTGGTGTGGCTTTATTCCACTTAGCTAATAATTCTGATTGTCTGAAATATTCTAAATCTGCAATACTGTTTTGTATTGTCATTATAGTTACCGTGAGATCCTTACTTAATAAAAATATAAAGAACATTATTGCACATCGGTAACTAGCCGGTAACTATTTTTATTTATGTCCCAGTAAGAAAACACCTTTGGGAACAACTTTGGTTGGAACCAAAGTTCACAAAACTGGGTTTTCTGGATTCCTGAAGCGGTGGATTTCTACATTCTGACAGCTTGTCACAGAATTACGTCATAGCTTGTTACCATAAAGTTGACTTGATTTCAACTCTTCTCGACGCCCAAATCGGCGAAGACGTGCTGCTCCTTGCTGCTTATCACCACCGGCGTCCAAAGAAAATGATTGACTTCTGGCTATTTGCCGCCTTCGGTGTGAACACACAGTTAGGGTGTTGTAGGGCAGCGGTTCTCAATTTTGGGTCTTTTGCAACCCCACCACTATGCATATTTAGCACCCTAATCCTATTTTATTGGAAAGGTCCTGGATTCCTAATAATTAGATCACTTTACACTGTATTTTACCCCCAAAAAGAAACCCATAGCATGATACCAATTAATATAAAAATAATAAACACAACCAATCTGGTACAAAATTATCTTTCCAAATTTGCTTACCAAATTTACGTTCACCTGGATGACGCAACGGCAGTCATATTGCGCCAGACCGCACATCACAAACCAGCTGATTAGTGGAGAGGAGACAGAGTGATGAGGCCAGTTATGATATGGGGATGGTTAGGAGGCCAACAGGAGAGAGTTGGAGGGGGTTGTCGCATCCATGGCTGCCAGAGGAGCCACTGAGGCCCCGTTTACACTAGTGCGTTTTAGTTTGAAAACGCATAAGTTTTGCTACGGTTACGCCATCCGTCCACACTACGCTGGAGTTCTCGAGCGCCGAAAACGGAGCTTTTTGAAAACGCTGGAGAGGCCGTTTTCATTCTAAAACGCTGCTGCTCCGTCTCAGTGTGGATGGGGAAAGACGGAGACATCTGAAAACGGAGGCGGGGCTGCAGACATTCGCCTCTCTGATTGGGGCTTTTCCTCAATATTAAGTAGCCTAACACACACAGTTCAGTCTCGCATCCTCTTCTTGTAAGTTAAGACTTCGCAAGTTTGATCAAGGCTGCAGTCTCCCCCTTCTCAGTTTGATATGGAAAACATACCGAGGACACGGGTAAATCTTCAAAGGGAACAGTGTACTTTATAACTTCATTCACATCACCTTGGCTACGTTGTTTCACTTTCTCAACAATAAAATGTAAACATGATTTAAGGAACTGCCTATTTTCTTTTTAATATTAGCAACTTAACAGACAGCAGAAATGTTGAGGCGTCGTGCTGCATGAGCGTCATCTTCACTGTGTGGATATTTATAACAAAACGGAGCCGATAACAACGGCCTCCTTTCAATTTCAGTAAAAATACGAAACACACCCTCTCTTTTGCTGAATAACAGTTTTAATAATCGATAATTATAAAAGTATAACATACAATAAGTTTATACATTGTAGGAAATAAAGGCAAGCGATCAGTCAATGTACCTGGATTAATAATTAACTTATCTTTGCGCTTAACCAAAACATGTTACCCGTGAACAAGTAACTTAATAGATTCCAATGACCAAAGTCAGGGAATTGGCCTATGTCGTTAGATAAAGACAACAACATGAATGAAATATCACGTTTAGCAAATATAGTGAGATTAGATCCAGCGGGAGATGCTTGATGAGCAGTCCGACAAGCAGAGCTCTCATCTGGGTAAAAATGCTGGAGCGCATGCCCGAGAGTGTGTGTGTGGTCACGTGATGTGCGTTTTCAGCGTTTTGGTGTGGAAGGAGAGCTGTTCAGAAACGCTGGGTAAAACGCGAGTGTGGACGCGGATCGTTTTCATTCTACAACGCCGTTTTAAAACTAAAACGCACTAGTGTAAACGGGGCCTGAGTTTCTCAAGGCGCTCTCTGTCAGAGGTTGTTGGCGATATTCAATTGCTGTCCACAGACGCAAACTCGTGGATCTCGGCATTAGTGGCTAATGATGTATTTAGTAAACACAGTGCAATAAATAGTCTGGTGATACTCAAGGAGGAAATTGCTATCCTCACAGGATCATAGACGTTATAAGCCCTCTTCAGTTCTCTATTCAACATCTAGCCAATCAAATAATCAAATTGTTACTAATCAGTCATGTTCTTCCTACTGTATCATTATATCGCTCATGTGCTGAGTTTGTTACCAGAGTACTGGTGCATGTTGTTGTTGGCCGGTGATCTGGGTTACCCTTCTTGTCTGGGCACAGATAAGGTAGGATCCATTCCTCATCCTGGATCCCTGCTCCTGATCGATGCCCAGATTAAGCCTTTCCCTCCACTGTCTGCTGCCCAGCCGAGCTTCACAATTGATACTGATAATTAAAACCGCAGTGGCTAATTACTTGAGAGGGTTTGGACTGTGTATGTCCAAGGGATGCTTGGTCAACATACAGGCCACCGATATTATTCATGGTGTGTTAATAATTTATTAAGTACATTAATTGCTGAGGCTTTGATCAGTTTGCTTTCTTTTTTAATACAACCAATTCCTAAATGTCAATGATATGGTTGTCATTTGACAAGTAGGATCACGTTGAACATTTAATTTAAATTCAAGTCACCACTTACACCTAGAGAGTCTTTATGTGCAGTTAGAAAATGGTTTCAGTTTCACAAGTTGGTAATTCAGATATAAACACTTTGGAAAAGGAATTCATTGCGTTGCAGGGCTCAAAATTGTGGCTGTTTTGGTCGCATATGCTCCCGAAATTTGGTTAACTTGCTTATGTCCCTGAAATTTGGTTAAGTTGCTGTAGTAAACAAATCCCACATTGCTTGCCCCCACCATCAAGTTCTTCTGATTGGCCCACTGCTCTAGAACTGAACGCGAATGGATTGGTTAATATCAGCTGTTAATTACTCAGAAGATGCCTTCTGCCTTCAGATAATAGGGAGCGACTGCCACAAAAATGTAAAGCGCGTAAGATGAGAGAATAAAAACAACACGGACAGATTTGGTTTTAGAAACCACCTGAAGTTACAAATAATGGCACAACTGATTAGTGATCATGTGGTGAACGTCAATCCACCCTTTATACTTTTCGAAGAGTGGAAGATTGGCTTAAAGTCCTATGAAAATGACCAAAGCATTCACTGTAAAGTCTGTGGGACAGAGGTGGCAAGTAACAGCGTTTGCCACATCTACACAATATAAAAGCGTCAGAGGTTCTGTTTAATGGTTCATTTAAGTGTCAAGATGCTGTCAGCCATGCAAGTGGCATTTATATGTAAAATGTAACCATAGCTGTTTCCATCCAAAAATGCGAATAACCTAAATGTGCAAATCTAGATTAATGCATACCAGACATACGAATAAAGCAGTGTTTCCATTCAACTAGTCAAATCGAACAAAATCGTCACTTCCTGAATAACTGGCACTAAATATCAACAGTAAAAACTAAATTTGCTGCGGTAGGAAAAGCTGCGTGAATCTTTTCTTCATTTAGTAAATCAATTGTGCCTCAGAAAGCAATCATGACACGCAGTGAAGGTGTTTGAAGGCTTCAGACGCAGAGCACATACACTCTTTACAATTGTGGAGTTAATTAATAATATAAAACACTAATACTGAAATGATTGAGGTGTTTTAGAATGACCAAAACAACATTTCAGATGTTTTACAGTGTGCTCAGCCTGCTGGTTTATCCATTAACACACATTTTAACCATCACATGATCTCTTATAACAAAATCATATGACCTTTTTTAATGCGCATACTGGAATCTGTTCAGTAAAAGTGTTTCCTACTCAGTTATGTCCTACACATTTTCAAAATTTATGTGCATCTTGGCATTTCCATCAACCGTTCTTTTTTTATGCGCATATCCAAAATGCACATAAAAATGGGTGGATGGAAACATAGCTACTGTGTGTACCATCGCAAAAGGGCTTGCATTCACTACAATGAAACTAATATTGCTGCTTAAGTAAAGACCATTATTGCTATTAAGAAGACGCATGCAAATAATAAGTTATATGTCAATAGCATCTGTGCAATATCAGACACCACTCATGAGAACAGCACGGTTATGGATAACAAAGTTTCATGCATGTCAAGCCGGTGCGAGCATTTTTTGGGTTTGTTTGCAATAAATCTGTTAATATAAAACGCTTAGTAATGGTGCTCATAATTGGTGGGTGCGACTAAATTTTTAAAGTTGGGAGCACCAGTGCTACCAAGAAAAATGGGTAATTTCGAGCCCTGCGTTGAATGAAAATTGTATCAACTTACGCAAGAACATGGTGACAAGTAACAGTTAAAATGTGTTTCTGTCATTGCATTTCTACATGAGACGTTTAAACAAATATTTATAGATTAATAATAGAACAATGTCTATAAGAGTGAGTAATTGAATATTTCAAAAATGCAGGTTTTGTAATGAATTGATGTTTTCATGAGTGAGTAATTGAATCATTCGTTTAACTAAATAAAAAATTAGTTTTATTCACTTTTATTATTGACTATTCAAAATTGTGAGAGTCAGTGTTTTAATTGTGAATGAATCCACTTTAGTAGATAATAGGGTCATACGCATTTAGTAAAAATAGCTATTATGTCAGTAAAATCTCTTAATCCTGTTTCTATAGGTGTAGAAAAAAAAGAGCAAAACTTGTATTTCTGTTGGTCAGTGCAGCAAAGCCATGTAACCAAAACCTATGTTGTAAATGTTCTGGCTCATTAGAATCCTGTTGAAATGACTGCATTCTAGCAGTGAAAATTATCTAACAATGCTAAATGTTACTGGACTTTATAGGGATAAAACCATTGGAACGATCGAGCTTTGAGCAAAGAGAACAAAATGATTATGCAAAGCAGGGCATGCGAAGAGTTAACAGGAACTGGAATGTGTCTGTTTATGTGCTGGAAAAGGAGAGAGATAGCAGTAGCAAACAGCCAGGCCTATCAAAAGCCACAGGCTCCTTTAAACTCTATCTTCATTCTCCTCTCTCGGTTTCTCTTGCGCTCCCTCTCTTTCGCTCCCTGGCCGGGCGAGTGATTGACGGCCTGAGGGTTTTAATGGGCACCAGAGAGCGGGAGAGCCAAGGTCTGAGTTGTCATGGCAACAAGCCGATTGGGCCCTCTGCCGCTCTACCTGAGTGCAGCAGAGTCGCACTGTATGTATGGATGTGTGTGTGTTTGTGTGAGAGCTACCAATGACTCCTGTTCCCACTGATGGGCCGGTGGTCATTCTTCTTTGTGCGTTAATCAAAGCATATCCACTCTTCATTTCACTCGTTCATGTGCCTTGCTAATAGAGCCAGAGCCATTGTGCTGGTAAAACCTACACCAGCCACTGTGTAAACAAAATCTCACCGGCCCGATCTGTCACATGGCCCCTCCTTCTTCTTAACCAAACACACTCGCCAATCCCTCCACTGCATGCAAACACGCCGCCTGACCGTACCTCACCTGTTATCTGCCCAGCGCCAGCCTCAGGCCCCTCTTCTTCCCTCGTTTATGAGAAAGTGCGTCCTTGTATATAGATTACATGTAAATCTGCGGGTTTCTGTGGTAGATTTGTCACGTTTGTGACAATGTCTTAAAGGGATAATTTATCTGAGAATGAAAACTCTTGTCAGTTATTCATCTCCATTTAGTTCCAAACCTGTTAGTTCCTGTTAGTCAAATGGATGAATTTGAATTTAAGCTCATGTCATTATTTTTCATAACTTAAAGCATGTAGTAGCTGTCAATACTGAAGCTATATTAAAGGAGTAGTTCATGCAAAAATGAAAATTACCCCATCATTTACTCACCCTCAAGCAATCCTCAGTGTATATGACTTTTTTTCTGTCAGACGAACACAGTCGGAGTAGTTTTAAATGTTATCCTGCTCTACCATGCTTTGTAATAGTGTTGGATAGTGGCTTTTATTTTATTTTATGAAGCTTTCTAAAGCACATAAATCTGTTGTCAAACTAACACATAACGCCACCAGGGTGTTTTTGAAACAGAAATAATTGTCATTTTTAAATTTTAAACTGCAATAACTCATTTCCAGTGGCAGCCGAATGCACACTATGCGACTGACATATACAGGGCTGCCAATCTCACGCATTCTTACGCTCTTACGCCACACATCCATTTTCTCACGCAGAACAATTATCCCTGTGAATTTTTTTTTCATTATAATAAAGACGGTTTTAAAGACTTTTATGTTATACAAAGATGTTATCCTCTGTGCAACCAAACCAAAGCTTGTGAAAGCAATGTAAGCAAATACAATTTTACGCATGTGCGCAGAAAACACACCCTCGCGCCTCTCGCATCGCTCCTGCTTGTCGCTGAAGCGCTGCTCGCGTTCCCGCTCCCGGTATGAATCCCTATTGTAAACATACATGCCGACGAGGCATACATGGGACGAGGGAACCATAACTGCTAAAATACTAACTCGCTTCTGGATTTTTGAATTCAAAATTGACAGCATAGTTCCTCAACTCTGTTGGCATTGACACTAATGTAATATTTTAATGCTTGTATTTCTTGGTGTGAATGCCCCCCTCCATATTTTTATTTTTACCTCGTGTTCATTTTGAGATATTTGAGAACCAATAAAGGAACCCCAAGTCACTGAACGCATTTACAAAAAAAATGGAAACAGTTGGTCTGGATGCTGGGATGAGGCCCCAAACAAATGTTGCTCATATTTGTCTGTGAACCTACAGGTGGAGCTGTCTGTCCTGTTGGCGTTTCTGAGATTTATGCGATCTGGAATATATGCGCATTTGCTACTACATATGTGTGAGCGCTAAAGACACAGAGACTCATGTTCCTGTGTATGTTGGTGCATGGAACGGTGCCCTTTGCCCTCTCAGGGTCAGCAGTGAGTGTCTGGGCTATTAAGGTCAGCGGCACTGAGGCGGTTTACCCTCCTCCTCTCAGATGAGAGCCAGGGATCTGATTACAGGTTGGAGGAGGGGGCGCTGGGTCATGTGTAATCCCTGTCTACCCCTTCTTTACCATCATGGGAAAGACATGGCTGAGTTTGGCTTTGTCTGGGGTGTTGAGAGGGACTCACATGCTTGATGAGAGATTCTACCTTCTACATTTTAGGGAATTGTTATTGTTATAGGTGGAAATGAGTGTTTTTGTGTTCATTATTTGTGTGTGTTTTTTTTCTGTTTCAGAGTGCGGCAGCAGCTCCCAGTCCTGTGATGGGCAACATGCCACCCAACGATGGCATGCCAGGTGGACCCATGCCTCCCGGTTTCTTTCAAGTAAGAGCTACTCTCTCCTCCCCCATCTTCCTATTCAACCTCTTGCTTTAACCCTGTGCGCTAAGCTTTTACCATTTTTCTGTCCCTCATCCCACCCCTCCTTTCTCTAACCCCCTTTAGTTCTTCTAATCCCCATCCAGATGTTTCTTTCCTGCTATCTCTCCCTTTCCGTATTTCCATTCATTTCCATTTTATGTGTCTAAATTTGTAGTTCAGTACAGTAGCAACTCACACTGACACAAACAGAGAGTTGTGGCCCCTGATCTGAGATCAGTATGAATGCCTCGACAGTTTAATCCCCAAGGCCAAAATGGGTAAAAACACGCAAGTTTGGTTGTAGCGCTTTGGCAACACATATCTAACAACATATCTCTGTATTTAAATGCAGGGCTGGGAATTGGGGGAATGCTTAGGGGCATGGTTCCCAAAGTCAAGGTGCCTGTGGGAGTTCCTACGCCTTGGTGATATTTATTGCACTATTTATAGTAGAACAAACGCTAGTTACCTTTTTAAATAAACACGCACTACCTTAAAACATGGTAAAAATTGTAAACCAAGCATTTTTTTTCATCATGTGTCCAACTTGTGTCCACTTAAAGAATATGTTATACCAGGGATGTAGAAACTGTCCTGGAGAGCCAGTGTCCAGCTTAGTTTAGCTCCAACTTCCTTCAACACACCTCCCTGTATGTTATCTAGTATACATAGAAAGAGCTTGATCAGCTGGTTCAGGTGTGTTTAATTGGGGTTGGAACAAAATAATGCAGGACACCGGCCCTCCAGGACCGAGTTTGGACATCCGTTTTATACTAGTCAATGAAAAAATCTGATCAGACGGAGTATATGATAGAGAGTGTATAGCAAGAAAAATCAGATCAGCCGATCTGAATTAGTGGATTTATAGAATTTAAGATTAGATGAAGCATCAGGCAGTGCATGCTGTGGAGTATATACAATAAGATTCTTTAGATAAAATCTAATACAGTGACTTTAAAATCAAACAACATACAAAGCATCTGGTAGAGTAGATGGAAGTTCAGATAAGAGGATCCAGCAAGTCGATAGATGATTGAATGTATATATGCTTTTCAATCGCATCTAATTTTCATGTATTGACATATTGGATCTTCTTATCTGCTGCTCGGTCTGATCTTTTATCTACTCTACCAGATGCTTTGCATGTTGTTCGATTTTACTCCACAGCATGCTATATCTGCAATGCCTGATGCTTTATCAGAGCTAACATCCTGCAGACGTCAGATCCAACACTTTTCTAACACCTTGTTTAGCTGGTTCAGGTGGTTAACAGGGTTAGAGATACCTGATAAGGTGTATAAATATCTCATCAGATAGAATAATAGATAGCACGTCTTATAGAATGTCTACAACATTAATGCCTTGTTTCACAGACAGGGCTTAAGGCTGCTTTATACTTCTGCATTAAGCACAAGCGTATGGTCGGGTGCAGCCTTTGCATGGTCGCATAGTCCTCGCCGTGGGTGATGACTATGCTGACGCGTACCTCTTGAAAAATGTAAACACATCGCAATGACAAGTAGCGCAAGCTCTGTGATTGGTCAGATTGGTAGCTGTGACGAGTATGGGCGGTGCTGAGAGCCGCGAGCCCGACGGAGCGAGTGTTTACAAGTGTCGAGCCCCATGAAAGGTACTCTAGATGGAAACTTTTGTTTTGTGTTTACGTCATGATTGACGATACTAATCTCACGATTTAGTCACGATTTTTTAACAAAATTATTTGAGACAAATTTAGGGGGAACATTTTTTTTTTTTTTACAAAATATAATATTTTCTACAACAACTAAATTGTAATTTTAAAACACAATCCAAATAAAAAAGTGAATAATACAAACTAAAGAAGACTCTTTGATATAAACAAACTAAAACTTTGACTGTGCAGCTACATTACAAATTTAAAACAAATTCCAAATCAAAAATGAACAATACAAATTAATGAAGAACTTAAACTTTGATTGTGCTGGGATCTTAAATTTTTTTTAAAAGAAATATCAGAATATCTATGTTTTCTGGCTTTGTTCCCTGCTGAAAAAAACTCTTTCACTTTGGACTGAGATGGCTGGTGTGGAGAGAAAAGCCTATCCTAAACCAGAAAGCAGTGTGTACAGAGGTGGTCAATAAGCCCTTAGCTCCACTGGCATAAAAAACTGATTATGATATATGATACTGTATAATAAGACAATTATTAAAATATGCATGAGCTAAATTGAAAAAGAGAGGGTAAAAAAGGAACAATCTAATACCTGGTTCTGTAACAGCACACCTTTCTCTTTCAGTCTGAAAAACATCTTCACACTTTCAAATGAAAACACTAATGCACCGTGTGATCTCTGTACCTTAGCACTCGTCAGAGCAAGCGGAGCTGCCGATCCTCTGGTTAGCGTGCTTTGGCCTATTATTAGCTTTTTGCGTATAGATGTCTTTTATAGTAGTTTTTCACTGTGCTGCTTCATTCGTTATTCTGTCAGTGTAAGTAAATGTCTTTTTGCAGTATTTCCACACAGATTGTGTTTGTCTGGCGCAAATCACTGCTGCCGCCCCACATCTTGCTTGCCGCTGATGTGCAAGTAAAGCGAGTTTGCGCCTGTAAACAGCGCCCCCTCTGTTCAAAACATGTAACGCGATTCATTCAACATTCATACTGGTTAGAAACGTCACATATTTTAATCGATTTTCAACCGACTCACTGTGAATCGTTGCACGTCCGCCGGTTCCCGCCTCTAAAATAAGCGAGTTATAGCTACGTGTCCATTAAGGTAGGGTTTAGGAAAAAAAAAAAAACACCTGTGAAGAAACTCGACACAGAGGAACATAAAACCCTGCTGCCTGCTAATATTTCGGAAGTGTTATTGAAGAGCAACACAAACAGCGCGCAGAAGAATAAATGCACAGCTACAAGGTAGGCGTCATGGGTCACGATCACTTGACGCAGAAGTGTAAACCACTAAAACTGAAACAGCACAGACTTGCATTTTAGTCCGAGATTAGACTTATCCCTTATTTTGCCACTTTCAGCATTTCTCCTATTTAAAAATGGACATTCCCGACTGTCGCATCCCATCTGAAAAAGCCTATAGGATAACTTGCTTTTTCAAAATGAAAGTCATGCGTTGCAAAAATACTCCGCAATCCACTAAATACAGTTTTGCGATTCACTTTTGATAGATAAAAGTTGATAGAAAATAAGATAGAGCAGCAAACAGAGAATCAAGTGCTTGTCAATGATTTAGAACATTGATTTAGAACTTAAATACATCTAACGAAACATCTAGCAGAACATCCTAATTAGTGTCCAGTGTAAAAAATGTCAAATAGAAGATTAGATAGAGTGGCAGATATAGCATCCCATACTATTAATTATAATGCTGTGTATTCAATAGTATTAGATCAGCTATTAGTAGATATTAGCAGATGGCTCAGATAAATTATCTGATCAAGTGTATTAGTGTTTTAGAACAAACACCCATGAAAGAGATTGAGAATTTTTGTGATTTGTAAAATTTTGCACAATGGCTGCTATAAAGGACCATAGTGCATGCAAAGCTTCCATTTCTGTGTCCATGTAATTATTTATAGGTCATTAGGACTGGTCTGTCATCTACTTTATGGTAATTTAGCATTATGGTCATGTGATAGGGACTTGATGAATAAGGGAAAGATACACAATGACCCAAAGACATAATCAGGGAACGAATGTTGACATCCACACCTTTGTTCTTAGCTAATACTGACACAGAGCACCAGCATTTCCAAATAGAAGGCATAACTGTAGCAAATGTTATTTGTTTTACCTCTAAAATACATTTGTGTAAACAGGACCCGAACATCTAGTAGAACATCAGGGCATTCCATAGAATAAATAGGACAGATTGAAGATTGCATAGAGTGCCAGATATAGCATCGTGTAGAATGCATAGAAGGTCATAAGTTTAGATAGAACAGTTGTGTCCAAACTTGATCCTGGAGGGCCGGTGTCCTGCTGAGTTTAGCTCCAACTTGCTTCAACACACCTGCCAGGACGTTTTCTGTATATCTAGTAAGAGCTTGATTAGCTGGTCCGGGTGTGTTTGATTAGGGTTAGAGCTAAACTCTCCAGGACACTGGCTCTCCAGGACTGAGTTTGGACACCCTTGACATAGAACATCCTTCATGCTAATAGAACATAAAGTATAATACCAAATAAAAGTGCAAGAAGGAAAATAAATTTAAATGTTGCAGATTGTCAGGTAGAACAGCTGAAAGAGCATCCCATAGAGCAGCAGATGCTGAGACGAGCATCAGGTAGAGCGCCACATGGGTTGACAGATAGAACACTGACATGGATTTTGAGTTGAGGAGGAGAGTGTTAATGTTGTATGAGCCGTGTTCAGAGCAGGGAGCGATCTGACTGTTGCGTGAGTGACATTGCATTCTATAAATAGTGCCTGTGTGCATAAGAGCGAGAGAGAAAGAGAGAGAAACTAAGAAAGGGAGGAAGAGGGAGGACTTTGTGCTCCACTGCAGTAATTCCCTCTTGGTAGCAGCCCAGGGCATGGCAGAAGAGAGGCATGGAGAGAGTGAAGACAGAAAATGAAAGAGGAAGGAAGAGAGAGATGGCAATGAGGCAACAATTGCAAGAAAACAGGCTCTTCAAGGCCCACGTGCGTTCCATGTATGCTTCCCGATTGCACGCGCCCAGTTGCTGTGGTCTGGTGACACCAATTATATCTTGGCATATATCCTAGTGGCCAGTATATCACTCTTTCACACCTCTCAAGAGCTAACTACTGCTCCCTCCCACTCTCGTCAGCTGCGGCTGCTGGACACAGTTGTGTTAATAATTGGAGCTGCTCTTTTAGTAGCTGTTTTTAATAGGATTGCTATTGAAACGAGTTGTGATTTGTGCTGATTCTGCAGAGAGATTTAAAACTTTATTGTATCCAAGAGCACCTCCTATCCATGTATTTCACTTTATTGATGATCTTTCTGTTTCTTTGAAAATAAAATCTGTGATTAAGTAACAGAATCTGAATAGGAGTTATTGGATAAGAACTTGACTAACTTGCAGAAATACAGCGGTTGACATGGTTTTGCCAGAAAGTATGTGTTTCTGGTTCAACATCTTTAGTTATTCCTGAAACAGCACTTCTCTTCAAAAACTTTTTCTGTCTTGAACATATACTGTACCTTCCATACTTGCCAACACTCCCGTTTTATTGGGAGTCTCCCGTATTTTAGACCCTTCTCTGGCCACTCCCCCGTTTTGTTATTTCTCTCGGAAAACCCCCGTAATTTCACCCCAAAGCCCTGGGGTACTCAGGTTTTTGATACAGTAAGTAACACTGCCGACTTTGGTATAGCATCCGATCGTGGCGGCCGCCCGAAACCCAGGGCATAGTACAGTTATGTACCCGGTTCTCGGCTGTTATTCAGACACCCCCCCAAACCCCCCCACCCCCCCTCCAGGTCTCCTGGATTTTCAGAAACAAATGTTGGCATATATGATACCTATCCCTAAACCTAACACTAACCATAAATAACCCCTAAAACAGGGGTTAAGAATTTGAGTAGAAGCCCCTTGCTCTTGTTTTAAGCCTAAACTTGACATTATTGTAAATATATCCCTCAGATGGTTTAAAATGTTTCTCCAGGAACATGTTCCACTTGGTAAAATCATGTTTCACCCAATATCATATCCAACAAAAGCAGGAGTAAGTACTGGTACTCTAGTGAACAGTACTCTGTTACAGTTGAACTAACAAAAGCATTTTGGTAGTGGAGCTATGCAGCCAAAGCATGCATGCCTGAGCCTCTGTTTGTCTCCAGCACAGCTCCAGATGCAGCGGTGATAATTAGCACATGCGACCGCAGTAGCTGCCATGTGATCAGCGCAGTCCTGCGAGACAGGGACGAAGGTGAAGAGGGCTAAACGCTTCCGTACACCCTCTCTCCAGACTCTCCTAATCTGTACCTCGCAGGCCCAGACTCCCAGCAACCTCCTGCAGAGAGACGAACAGAGTTTAGGGAGAGAAACACAAAGCATGCTTGTTGGCTTCTGGCCCGGATCTTGAAATTGCGTATGATTTCTTCTTTTTTTATTCCCCCATTGCATGGGTCGGCCTCTTTAATAATCTTCACGTTGAAACTCCACTGCACCAGCTCCTCTTGGGAGGACCGACTAGCAAGAGGGAGGCAGGGAGGGAACCAAGTCAAGAAGTGGAAAAAAAAAGAGAAATAGTTTTAAGTTTAGCTGGAAACATCTAAAATGGATAGGTTTGTTTTGAGGGAAGAAGGTGGGAGAATTTCATCAGCCCGTCTTCCACAAAAAATCCTCCTGAAAACCCACAGAACTCTGAGAAAAGTGAAAGACTGGCAGACTCTGGAGGGGGAGAGTTCCATCAAGGTTAAAAGGACTGAAGGATCTTGTTCTGACTTGTTGCAAGGTGCAGGAGTCTTGGGACATTGAAATAGGTCCAGCACTGTACAGTGTTGTAGTTCTGTTGGCGCAGAAATGCCCCCTTACTCGAGCGTATCTAAATCTATTGTATATTTTGAGAGACTTATTTACTTCTAGGCTGTGGCTCTACGGATTTTCAAATTAATTGTTTGCATAATTTGGGGGTGAGTTTAAAGTCAAAGTACCTCTCTGATGTGAGCAGCCTTGCAAGATTTCTTTTTATCAGAAAGCCCTAGTTGTCAAAAATGTCATCTAGACTTTGAATGGTATCAGGTTGCATTTATCGTCTCGCTTTGTGACAGATTCTGTGACAGCTATACTTATCAGAATAATTACTTCCAAGACTACTGAAGAACATCCTTCTGAAATGGCACACCCTCAAAAACACCAATTGCTTAATCTCTTGCCATTTGCCAAAGAAGTGGTCATAATTTTTTGGTAATGTACACAGAGGCAACAATGAAATATGCATCGTGTTGCTGCTCCAAGCTTTGTTTTGCTTGGTACTTTGTGTCCCGCCAGTCACTCTGCAAGTAGCGACACACTGCCCCCTTTTGGTTGGGAAGTAGCATTGCTTTCCTGAAGCTCTTTGGACTGTGTGGTTGTTGCTGTCCTCTATGCCACTGTCCCGCTAGGAATACTATGTGCCGTTCCTTACTCTGCGGGAGGGGCTACTCTTGTAGTTTGGTGCCAAGCCGTTATCTCCTTAGCTGGGTAGAAAATGATTTTATTAATTGCTTCATTTAACAAACCCCCCTCCTCACCCAAGACACACACACACACACATTCCAGCCCAAGTTATTCCTCAGTCACTCTCTACAGGGATGTGGTGCAGGAACAGGCATCTCGGTAAAGGCCATATGTCTCTCCTACTTACTCATAACGGACTCCCATTGAAAGGCATGGAGGAGGCCTTGTGGTGGAGCTCTGTTATGGGGTTCAGCAGCTGCCTTGCCCTGTAGGAGATGCCCTTTGTTGGGTAATAAAGGGTGGATTTATTTCCAACATAGACCCCTGAAATCACCCTAACCTAATCTTAGCCAATAAGACTTTTTTAGTCAACCTACTTTGGTCAACAAATGTACTGCTTGTGTAAAGGTTTTAAAATGCAATATCTCTAACTTGTGTTTTCTTTTCTTCTTAGGGCCCACCCGGGTCACAACCATCACCACATGCACAGCCCCCTCCACACAACCCCAACAACCCCATGATGGGGCCACACGGCCAGGTAAGAAACTTGTCCACCTGTTTTCTTGCTATTTTTAATCTGTGGTGTACACACGTCTTAAGAGTAGGTCAAATTTTCAAGAGCTCCTACAACTTTCCCTTGACCTCTTCTATCATCACCCCTATGTTTTATTTTATTTATTTTTTCATTTGATTAATTCCCAAGACCTATATATCAATAGAAAAGCTGCTTCTTGGTCTTGTTTTTGTACCATTTCCTTGCTTGCTAAATATAGTAGTGTGCAAAACTAGTCTTTCAAATTTAACAAATCAGAAATGACCAGTAGACTAATCTGACTCAACTGTAAACCCCTATATGTATACAATTATCCCAAATGCTTTGCACCATGTCAAGGTGTGCAGTTCATTGCGTTCTCAAAGAGTTGAACCAGTTACCTCTGCATTGCTTATTTGGGGGTTTCCATGCTAATTAAAGTATGTCATAAATTTTATTCAATATAATTTGAATACAAGAACAAATAAACAAATAATGTAATCAGACTCGCATCAACAATTGTTGGATTTCTGGTTGACCATTGTGACCGATCTCTAGATAGAGCACAAAGCAATACATTACCTCATTCTCGGTTCTCTCTGAAAACACAAACACGCACACACATATTCCTCACTGACAGTGACGATGTTGCCAGATAAATAATGCAGGCCTCGGCCCAGCCCGTGAGGAGTGGAAGTTCATCTAGCCGGGACTCTGCAGACCTGGTCCCTCCCTACACCCTGCACTCAGTCCTTCATAGTCCATCAATATCCTATTAATAATGCAACACACACACACACACAAACATGCTCTTGCGTTTACACATGCAGGGATAAACACAGGCACTCGAACACAAATACGCAAACACAAACACAGCCTTGCACAAACACAAACTTGCTGCAACTTGGAGCGAACAGAGCTGGAAACGAAGACTTTGAACAAGGAGCTCAATCCTAAAGTAGACTTACTACTACTAGATGTAATCAAACTTACTTGGATATATATATTTTTTTAAGCAGTGCTTCGTTTCTGTGCATTCCACTGGATGACTTCACCCACGGTGAAATCTTATTGGTTGAAAGTCCAACGCCACATATCTTTATATGAAACCTCAAATATGCTCTTATTGGCTGGGATTGTGTGGCGTCATGCAGTGGTTTTGCTTGGTGCTGATTAGACAAATTACTTGTTGCTGTAACTTGTCGCCTCCTGCCTGGCTAGCATTTTGTTTGTGTGCAAGTTGTCTTTTTTTGTTTTACTGCTCTACCGTCTAACCTCGATCTTTCTATGTTTTTGGTCTAACGTTTTGTTTAAAATAACAGATGTTTCCTTTATTAAACAAGCAGCCTCACCTTGTCAGAGTAGAGAGAACCTATGTTTATAAAATGATCTCTTCAGACTCGAATTGACGGAGTTTATCTGATGTCATAGCGCCCCCTGGTGTTAACCATTGCACTGTGCATCTCAAAATCCAAATATTTCCTTTAGTTTCAGTAATGTATCCATACAATGTTCTGTTAACAGTTATCAGTCACTTCTGTAGTGAAAATCATCAGAGGGATTGAACACATTATTTCTATTTATTAAAGCAATGATTTATGTATTTTCTTCTAAAGATTATTCTTGTCATACAAAGTAGTGGGAAATTAGATTACACCCTTACTGTTGATTCACAGTTTATACACTCTTTCTCCATAGCCTTTCATGTCTCCACGGTACCCAGGTGGACCCCGCCCATCACTCCGCATGCCAAATCAGGTACTAGCTCCTCCCACAAACCCCAATCTGAAATCCTGATTTCTCTGCGTGGCATTTGTAACCTGCTCTCTTTCTTTTTTTCAGCCTCCTGTTGGAGTCCCGGGGTCACAGCCACTTCTGCCAAACAGTTTGGACCCCACCAGACCGCAAGGTACCGCACTGCACCATTGACTGGTACAACCAGCTGTGTTTGGGGAAATCTATAATTGAAGAGCTCTTATCGCTCAAGCATTATTAAAATGATTGTTCTTCCTTTACTCCATCAGGACATCCAAACATGGGCGGCCCAATGAGGATGAACCCACCCAGAGGAATGGGAGGCATGGGCCCACAGGTTAGCCGACATCCTGTTGATCAAACCGGTTGATTGGGAATGTTGAAAAGGACATAATCATTGAAAAGATAGAAATAAGTCTAATTAGATTTTTTAAAAAACCATGTAAACCCATGATTAAAGAAAAAATATATACATTATTAATTGTGTATTATTTAAGGTGTTATTCTTATTTTAGTTATTAACAATATTGTTATTACATAGATCATAAAAGTAAGAGAACTATACAGAATTATAGAGAATTAGTCATTTTATAGAATAAATATAGTAATTTATTGTATGTTTTTTAAATAAAATAAATAAATTTAAAGAAGTGAACTGGAAAGTAAGCAAATTACTAATAAATGTTATTTATTATTTGTTGTATATTAATATGCATATAAACAGAACAAATATCGCCATTAATAAAAATATAAATAAGTGCTCTGCATAATTGAGTACACCTCATTTTGAAAATGTGAATATAAGCAATGTATTTGTTGCATTTGAACAAAACAGATTTATTAAAGAGATATATTCATTAAAATAATATTTTAGTCATCAAACATCTTTTGAAATTGAAAGATAATACAATTAAATTCAAGCAAAATATAAAAAAAAATTACAACCTACAAAATTTCAACAAAATTTTTTGTTTGTTTATCTTGATTTTTCCTCTTTTTTTTAAAAATTTGTATTTAATATTTTTCTCTAACATATAAATTTCGGTGTACTAAGTTTTGGGTTTTATTGTCAGTTTTTTGTTAGAAAAGATTTGGTTCCAGTACTGATTAATCTACTGTACATGGACAAATATAATATTGTGTAGCTTCCTATTAAAAATATGAACATAAAAGATGGATTTGTGAGGGGTGTACTTATATATGCTGAGAACTGTATATAAATTTTTATTTTATTTTATATGGGTATGTGTGTGTACAGTGGGTGACACTTCAAAAGGACCATTACGGCCGTATGTGGGTGCAGCACTAAGGGACTAAGAACATTTTACATTTACATTTTACATTTAGTCATTTAGCAGACGCTTTTATCCAAAGCGACTTACAAATGAGGACAAGGAAGCAATTTACACAACTAAGAGCAACAATGAATAAGTACTAAAGGCAAGTTTCAGGTCTGTATGAACATGTTTGTAGGTGTAGTAAGGTGTTGTAACTATGCCATTAGGGGGCACAAAGGGACAAGATGCGAACTGAAAGAGATATACAGAAGCTGTAAATTCCCTGCTGCTTGTAAATGAAGAGGAAATAACAAAACAAAACATTATAATTCCTTCATTAATCATTAAAAACTTGTTAACGAGCGTCATTAATAAATTACTTATAAATGTAATTTATTATTTGTTATATATTAGTATGCATTTAAACAGAATAAATATCACAAATAATAAAAATATAATTTATATATATATATATATATATATATATATATATATATATATATATATATATATATATATGTGTGTGTGTATATATATATATACACACACACACAATTTCTATTCATATATATATATGAGTATATGCATGTGTAGTGGGTAACACTTCAAAAGGACCATTACAGCTGTGAGTGGCGCCGCCACAGCATAAAGTGACTCAGAACATGTTTTTAGGTGTAACAGCAGTTTGCGACTATGCTGCTGGGGCCACAAAGTGACGGGATGCGAACAGATGGAATTATACAGTAGTTGTAAATACCCTGCCATATACTTGTAAATGAAGATGAATTAAAAAAACAAAGCATTATAATTAATTCAATAATCATTAAAAACTTGTCATTTAAATCACTGTAAACTTGTTAGGCGCAATGAGGATTCACTTTGTAAAGTAAAATTAAAGAAATAAACTAAGTAAATATATATGTACATATACATATATATGTTTTTTTTTTCATGTGTGATATTTGTTTTGTATGTATATGTATATAATATATTTATCTATGTGGTTTAAAAATTTATAATATACGAATATATTATTTGTTATATTTATTTATTTATATTACTTGCTTATTTCATTTATAAATAAGCAAGTTGTGGAAATTGTTACAGAAAATACATAGAAATCCTAAAATTGTGTTGTAAAACTATTCATATTAGACCAGATTGTGAATTAGCATTTAAAGTTGAACAAAAGAAAATCATAACGTACATGCACTGGCAATGACATTTTTCATATCTCTACTTTTGTAGAACTATGGTGGTGGAATGAGGCCTCCTCCGAACTCTCTCGGCGGTCCAGGAATGCCTGGCATGAACATGTGAGTTTATGACAACTCTTTAAAACGCACTCATTCTTTCTATAACACTCCTATACGCACACTAACACTTCTTGTGTTTTCAGGGGTCCTGGCGGTCGAGGGCCTTGGCCGAACCCAAACCCAAACTCAGTGAGTGACCCTCCTAAACATTTCAATATTTCTGGAACTCTGAGAACCAGTTTCATAATGTCTCTTCTGTCCCACAGATAGCATACTCGTCTTCATCACCAGGAAACTATGTGGTGAGTGTCACGATCAAGATTATATCTGACCGTCTCGCTCTGTGCTTTGTGAGTAATCATTTTCATGCTCATCTCGCAGGGGCCTCCAGGAGGTGGCGGACCTCCAGGAACTCCCATCATGCCAAGCCCAGGAGGTCAGTTCCAGTTCATCTGATCCACTGGATTTTATCTGGAATTTTTATATCAGTTGTTCTTTTATTGAAAGTTCATAACAATAGAAATGACCTCAGTGACTGGAAATGAGCTGCAAATTGAAAGCTTTTGTTTTTGGGGAAATGTCCTGCAAATAGAATTAAAGGCCAGTTTGCCTTTCAGGGATAACGCTTAAAAATCTTTCTAAATTAAATAACAAAAGATGAAAGCTATAACAGAGATGGTCCAGCAGAACGATATGTGAAATCACTTCTGATCCGCAGTCGAAGAGCTTGAGGTTTTAAATTTACAATCCAGACCCTCCAGGATGTTTTTCTGATTTTTATAGACTAAAATGACCCCAGCTTTCCTCGAAAATATACACAGACTAAAAAATAAATATATATTTTTTTATTTATTTACTTGAATGTCCTATGAAGTGCTTTTAAATGTGCATTTTTATTTGATGTTTGATATTTTTATTTGATGTTTTATTTGATGTTTAATATCAATGAAAGAGGGGGTGGGACATAGTGTAGCTCCTCCCTTATTTTAAAAAACTGCATATAGCGTTTTGCTTTATCACTACTCTGTGAGGGTGGTTGAGCTCAAGCACATCAAATATGAAGCGTTTTGAAGGGGGCGGGGCATGTCAGATACTAGAGAGCATTTGATTGGTAAGAAGATTTGATGAGAAACTGAAGTATGAGATCAATTTTTAATGAAGTATGAGATGATGTTAAAAAAATCATTGATCCATTTAGGCGAAGGTGACAAACTACAAGCATTACATGTTTATATATCAGTTTTATATCTCCTAAACGCAAATTTTGTTACAGTTTTGATGCGCACGACATCCTAAAAACATACATATATATAAATATTTTTTTCTGTTTTTTTATTGCAAAATTGTCTGCAAATATATATACATATATATAAGATCTAAAACAAATCTAAAACGGCAGGGAATGAGCCAAAGGAAAGTTGTATATATCTTATTTTTATCCATTTGACATGTACCTTAGGGCATGCGTTAGGGCTTCCCCTATCGTAATACACGAAAACATGAATTGCTGTTAAACTGCCATTAAAATTCTCTCGTTAACTGCAGGTAGCTAAACAGAAACATTTATCGATTTTACGCACACCATAACACCAGCCTTACATGTAAAATACAAATAATGTCCTTTAGTTTGTTAATGTCCAGTGGCCGTCATGCGTCAACCTATCTCCATCATTGTAAGCTGCTTGCTTTTCTGTCTGTCCCATTGCTCCATTTGTTAGATATTTCCCACATTCTTTTGTAGTCTGAAGCATGTCAAACGCACAAAACACCAAATTCGCACCACAGGATGCCTTATCCAATCTTTGCATTGACTTCACATGTAAATCACTCGTGCTTCATCCGTGCCTGCTTATTGCACAGGCTGCAAAACAATTCCGCCCCCCTTCCATGTAATGTTTGGATTGTAAGGGCGCGGGTGAGACGTAATTTTTCAAGAGACACTCAAATACATCACATGCGCTGCTTAAAACAATAAATTGCAAACTGAAATAAATATAATGACTATATGGTTTGGAACTGTATGTTTAAGGGAGATTATAGAATTTTTTTGCGATTAATTTGCATTTAGTTAAGAGTTTTGCAGGATCGTGAAAATTAGCGACTTTTTGTTGATTTTGCGTTGGATTCAGTGATCATGGAATCACGAAATACAAGGGGGTCTGTTTATAGTTCTCATTCATTGTGTAAAGAAATGTCATTTCTGTTTTTCTGTTTATTTATTGGTGTGTTTTTTTTTTGTAGACTCAACGAATTCCAGTGAAAACATTTACACAATGATGAATCCGATTGGCCCTGGTGGCAACAGACCGAATGTAATTCGATTACTTTTTACAGTCCTCCTGGTAATATACTTTTTTTTTGGTATGGAACTAAAAGGCTGTGTGTTTCTGCAGTTCCCAATGGGTCCGGGGCCTGACGGGCCAATGGGGGGAATGGGAGCGATGGAGCCGCATCATATGAATGGGTCTTTAGGTGAGACATCGCCATTTAAATAGCCAATATTATTTACAGTAGTAAAGGTTTTGATGATTCTAATGTCTTACCTCTGTCTGTTTGATTACAGGCTCAGGTGACATGGATGGGTTGCCAAAGGTAAGAGCTTTAATCTCTGTATATATGTGAATGTGTGGTGAATGTGGGGCCAGTTGACATTTCTGTGTGGAGTTTGCATGTTTCCCCCCTGTGTTCATTTGGGTTTTCATTTGGGTGCTCCAGTTTCAAAGGTGAATTGAATAAACAAAATTGGACGTAGTATATGAATGTGTGGGTGTGTGAGAGAATGAGTGTGTATGGGTGTTTCCCAGTACTGGGTTGCAGCTGGAAGGGCATCCGCTGCATAATATATATGCTGCAATAGTTAACGGTTCATTCCGCTGTGGCGACCTCTGAAATAGAGACTAAGACGAAGAAAAATGAATGAATGGATTTATTATATTTTGGTTTTTAGTCATTTTTGCTTGTCATTTTAATTTGATTTATTTTTCAAATCATTCTAATTAGATTTTTATTTCATTTTGAATTCTTTTGATTAGTTTCCAAGTCAGCATTTCATATATTTGTTTTTCTTTTAAGACTTATTTGTAATTTATCACAGCTTTGTTTTATTTATATACTGTTTTAATAGATTTAAATAGATTTACTTAATACATGTAACAATTCGTTAACAGTGCTGTAATTATGACATATTGTTTTTCATTTTGTGTGTGAAACTAAGTATACCTATAATATTGGTTATTTGATAGTACATTACATTTACATAATCTATTTGATGTCATTTTATTTTCTAACACGTGAAAGTAGATATGTCTGACAGCCAAATCTCTTAGAGCTCTCCATTTTTATGATAACAGTTTCATATCGGAACTTAACTTGACTTAAATTTGACAACAGTACAAACATTTTCCTTTACACTAAACTGTCACTTTTACTCTTGTACTTTAACATGAGTTTAGTATTGTGTATCCCAAAGTCTTTTTGTCACTAATTGTCTTTCATTTACATTTCTAGAACTCTCCGAACAACATGGCAGGCATGAACAATCCCCCAGGGACTCCACGGGACGACGGGGAGATGGCAGGCAACTTTTTAAACCCATTCCAAAGTGAAAGTGTAAGTACACATCATCACACCGGCTCACTCTATAGCTGTCTTCCCCTGCTTTCCTAGAACCACTTGTATAATATAATGCCTACAGTTATTAAGCAGCAGTGAAGACCTGTTCACATCAAGAACAATAATTAAAACAGGAACTATAGTAGTGTCCCTACTATCACACAATAACACTCTGTCTTTGAGGTTTTATCTCGGAATACCCCTCAAATCATTTACTGTCAAATATATGTCCAATTTGAAAAGAAAAAAAATAAATCATGTGTGTACCTTTACATGCAAATGATCTCATGCTCCCCGCCCCTTTCCATAAGAGGGTGGGGCTTTCACTGATAGTCAAGAATGAGCTAGGATGGAGAATCTCATGCAGCCAAACTGTCTGAAACTGTCAGCTAATATTCAGCCTGATAAGTTTGAATTCCTGACTGTATTATGCATTATAAATGTGTTGATGAATTATGCAGATGGTGAGCATTTTGGGATAGAATAATAGCATTTGGGAACATTTCAAAAATATAATGTGCCATTTTTTTTATTCTCCAGTAGATATTCATGGTTTATTTCAGCCTTAGCCTTCACTATCATACAATAGTAGCAGTTCCTGATGTGTCTTGTTCAGATCATGATAATGTACAGTGGTCCGTTGTTATTCACGGTTCTAAAAATAGCACGCAATAAGCGAAATCCACAGAGTAGTCAGTTAAACCATCATAAAATACTGAGAAAAAATAAGTCCAGAGTTGTAGAATGAAACCAAAGATCAAAACCTGTTTTCAGTCCCAAACATTTGTTTGAGAAGAATAATTTAGTCTGTATTGGCGCTCTACAGACACGTAACTTCTACCTTCCTTTAGCATGTCTAGAAGTTCAACTTTTTGGGCGATGCTTAGCATCTTCCTCTGCCTTTGGGTGCTACTGCAGGTGCCTTTGAGGATGCAGAACATTTGTACGACATTGTGGGATTTGTTGGGGAGAAGACTTGCAAACATACAGTACAGCCCTTCAGAATCACACTGCTAGAGATCAAAGATTTATGTCAATTTAGCTAGTTGAACGCATTCTGTACTGTACAGGAGACAAGGCTTGGATTAGATTGATTGACAGTAGTCGACAGCCAATCAGGACACAGAGCATAATAGAAAATGCTGTAGAAAAAAAGCATTTCAAATTGCACAAAAAAAAAAATCTGTGAAACTGCGAAAGGGAAATCGCGTTATTGTGAGGGACCACTGTATACAAGTGTTTCTGTAGTGGTTATGTCTGCTATGTGTTAATGTCATCGATGAAAGTAGGTGTGAAAAATGTTTGTTGCCTATAACTTGACACAAACAGAAACTTGAAAATGCTAGTAAGGTGACTAGATATTATTTATGACTAAAACCAATGAAGAAGCTATGCTTTATGGTTGACTAAAAATTTTTTTAAATCTTGTCAAAAATATATTTAAAAAAACAAAAACTAACCAACATGAATTTTTGTTTGAACGTCAAGCCATTTTCGTTGACAAAATTACACTGTTATGTTGGAAAATAATTTTGATAGTTAATTTTTTCCATGTGATATTTATGTTACCACTACATAAAATAAACTTATCTATTTAATGTTTTGGGAATTTGACTCTCACTAACTTTGCTAATATTAGAATAATTGTTTTCAGTTTTTTATATTTGGTGGCTAAAACAATTACGATATTCAATTCAATTCGTCTTTATTTTTATAGCACTTTTACAATGTTGATTGAGCCAAAGAAGCTTAACAATGAAGATTATAGTAAATTGAAACATTGTCAGTTCAGTTTTCAGAGTTGAAGTTCAGTTTAAGGCCTCTTAACACTGAGATTTCAGCCACAATTCTGTCATCTGAGACAAATTTGGGAAATCCTAAATGATTCCTGAAATCCTAGGCTAAAATCTGTGATTTTTGATCGTTTGTTTGACATGATTACAGACAGCTGCTTAGTGCCCGTTGGGATTAAATTCTAGCAAGTTCTAGCTGTGTCAGAGGACAAACGTTTCATTTCAATACAACAATTCAAATAGCCACGGGGAAATGTTAAAACAGATTTTTTTCTTCCTGGTTTTATTATTCAGACACGTCACATGCAAAATTGTCGCTACATATTGTTTACGTTTGCTGTGAGGAGTCTTTTCAGAACGCGGGATAGTGAAAGTGTAACGGGTGGATGACGTCAAACTCTGGGGGCATTTTATTTTGTGTTTGGAGCGTCTTCTTTGTGGTTCAGTCTGACTTTATGACAGCTGAGATTTACAGTGTGACATGGGAGCCATGTTCATGCAGTCTGACATGCTACAATCGTTCATGATTCTTAAAAAAATCGCACAGTGTAAGCCGGCCTTTAGTTCGATTCAGTGTGGTTTAATTTTCACTGCTGAAAGTTGAAACACTGAAAAGCAAATCCATCGATGTGCAAGCCAGTGACGAAAAACAAAACTTCACCAATTGACGAAAGTGAATGAAAAAAAACCTTGAGAGAAAGCAGGCTCAGTTGGGCACAACCATTTCTCCTCTGGCCCAACTTCCTGTGCAGAGCTGCAGTCTAGGCGCCGGAGGCTGAAGAACATTTAACAAAATCATAATTTGTCAGTCTTTAGCAGATCTTTATTATCAGAGTTATTGTTCTTGGTGTGATTAGGTCTGTATTTAAAATATTTTTGCCATATAAAGTTTGTTTTGTCCAGAAATGATACAATTCTCAACTACAAAATTTTAATTGCATTTTATTCCCTCCACTTTCTCGTTGCAGTATTCACCCAACATGACGATGAGTGTGTGATTCTTCTCTTTTTTTATTTTATTTTGTTATTTTATTTTTATTTTTTTAACACCTCCCCCATCCTACTTCCTGTTCTCCTCGTCTCTGCTGCGTTCGGCATGTTGTTTTGTTTTGATTTTATTTTATTTTTTCGCTCAATCTTCAACTCCCTCCGACACTCTTGCCTGTTTTGCGATGACGCTCTTCAGCTGCTCGGCGAAACAGCGGAGCGAAGGACGTCCAGGACAAAACCCAAAGCAAACAGGCATCGGGTCACAGGAAGAGCCTTCTGATGGACTTAACCTGCCTGCTGGGCTTCGTGTCTGGATTGGGACAATAATGGCCCCCATTTGAACCACCGTGTGCGTGTTTGTACGTGTGTGTGTGTGCATGTTGGACTGTGCCAGGAAGACACTTCACAATGAGCTGCGCATCAGCATTGAGGCTGGTGGCTTTATTTCAGCCCTGTTTTTGTTTTCTTTCATTTATTTTTGTTGTCTTTTTATCAGCAACGAAACACTGAAACTTGCGGTTGTTTTGATTGCTGTGTACATTTTAAAATGGAAAACGAAGCTAAACTGGTGACGCTAGGGGGCAGGAACGGTCTCATTACAATATATTTGTATATTATTGATAATATTATTGTTATAATTTTCATAATTGCTATGATGATGATGATGATGATGTACGCATAATTTTATGGATTTTCCTGTAAAGGGCACATTTGTATCTCAACAACATCAGAATGACAGAATAAGCACACATTCAAATGCACAATGACACTTCTGTTTACATGATTTTAGGTATTTGTTTGTCTCTTTGTTTGAAGTCGTTTCGTCGGATGTCTTTGCATATATACCTCTTCCTATGTTCTTCATCGAACTGATGTCAGCGCTATTTCTCCAAGATGTACAGCCTCAATTTTGTGTGTCTATGTCAACAAAGTGGCTACAATCACTGGTTTAACGCACCCGTCGGCACTGTATTTAAAGATTAGAGTACATTTTGGCATCTGCAAGGCGACGTTTTCATATTCACTGCCATTGCAATTCACTCCATCAATCGAACTAAGCAAACCGGTCAATAAGGAATACATTTTACCAACCATTCTAGACAACTTTATCATTCGCGTTCATTGTAATTTTGCCACTACGTGTTTTTGCCACGTTGTTTTGCAAGTCTTTTTAGAAATATTACCCATGTGTTTGTAAAAGTAGTTGGAGGCAGGCTGCTCTTACAAGCACGAGTTTCTCCTTGTGCTCTTTAGTCCCATGTCTGTAAATATAACTTTTTTTTTGTTTGTTTTGTTTTTTGGGTCATGGACCTTATTGGTATTTTCAATACACTACTTGTCTGTGAAGCTCATGTGTGGTTTCATTTCTTTTTCTTTTCATCTTTGGTGCCAATCGCGGAGTTTACCGTCAACAATTGTAAAGTAATACGAGGATTTTGGTAATAGAAAAAAAGGGAAGTTTGCATGTAAAGATGTCTGGATTATATTTTACCACCAAATAAATAGTATATAATTTGTTTAATTTACGAATTTAAGAAATAATTTGTTTAATTTACTATTTTAGGACCATTTTCAATTCATAACATAAAATGAAGCACATTTTGCCAAACTTTGCATTCGTTTTGCATGTAGATTTGTGTTTTTATCGTATTAATTTAATTTACAAATTTTGAATCTTGTTTTAATTGTCGAAATTTTGACAAATTTAACCTTTTTTATTTTACATTATTGTGTCTGTATTTTAGAAGCGGAAAATATGATTCAGACAGATTTGCGGCCATCTTCATTTGCATTTGAATTTCCATTAAAACTTGTAACCTCATTAAATTTCATTTCATGCCAACACTTTTTTAATCAGCATTTCATCCCTGAACATATTAATCAATCATCACGGGACATTCAAAAATCACATGCATTATAATCAGCGTGACCCCTGAAGAAGGACTTGAAACTCTAGCAAAGCCAGTTTCAAATGCTTATGTTCCAAGACTATAAGTAGCCTATATTTTATCCATTCGAGCCTCCTGGTAAGTTCTAAAGGCATTTCCATGCTTGCTTTGGTTTGTCTGGTACGCAGCACTTAACCCTTTTTGACCGTTAACCCTTAAACTTTGGTTTACTGTAAATACTGTAAAATGCATTTTGATATCATTGACATGTTTTGATATGTCAGTCACAACCAATGAGTACAGCTGAGAGTAAGTTATAAAGAATTTGTGTTTTGTATTTTAAAGAGATGCTTTTGCTGTAAAAAATCTGCAGATCAATGGTCAGCCATATTGTCAGTTAACATGTTTATGCCTTTAATTTTTTCAAAAGCTTAAATTCCTTAAACATTTATTGGTGTGAAGAAAACTGAAGGCAATACTTTGAGTTTTAATGCAAGGCACTGCAGGTGTTTTTCATTCAACTGTTGCAGACAGCGTTTTGTCTTTTTATAAAGTTTTTCCTCTTTTAGTCTAGTAAAACATCCAAAATCGACTTCTAGTTTGTTTTGTTGGGCTTTATCAATTTGTGCACTACAAAAATGCTTTTCTTACTTACATTTTTTTTGGTTGGTTTCTAGTCCAAATATCTAAAAATTCTTAAATCTAGAAGCATTTTCTAGATGAGCAAAACATATAGTTTTGTTTTAAGAAATAATATGCCAAAACAAAGTGAGTTTTTCCTTAAAATGGCCCAAATAATCTGCCAATGGGGTAAGAATATTTTGTCAAAAGAAAAAACAAGATTATTTTGCTTTACCCCATTGAAAGATTTTGATTGTTTTAGGGAAAACTCACTTAATTTTGCTAGATTATTTCTTAAAACAAGACTATATGTTTTGCTTGTCTGGAAAACGCTTATTGATTTAAGAATTTTTAGATATTTGAACTAGAAGCCAAACAAAAAAATGTAGGTAAGAAAAGCATTTTTGCAGTGTGTAGATTTTAATAACAATACAAGTTTTAACAATACAGTTTTCTTAAAATTGTTCAAAAATCTCCATTTTAGCAGCTTTACATACACCAAAATACACCCTTTTATACCTGTTAACGATATTTAGAGCGATACACAAGTAGCCTAGCTATACTATTTATTATTCTACAAAATAATGAGACTTTTTCTTACTGCTTGCAGTATTTTCTGGTGAGTAGCCAAATAAAACATTTCTAAAATGCCCTCTGTAAAAACCTTACACTTATACAGGGGTTCCTGGAGATCTACTTTCCTGCAGAGTTCAGCTCCAACCCTGTTCAAAAACCACTAAACCAACAAAGTAGAATCTGGAGGAGCACTTGGTAATTAAAGACAGGTTGATGAAGGTTTGAGCTGAAACTCTGCAGGGTGGTAGATCTCCGGAAACAGGATCGGGCACCCCTGCTCTAATGTCAAAAAATTAACTAATTTCATCCAATGTACAAATTTTTAATTCAGTTCATGTTTATTTCTAAGCGCTTTTACAATGTAGATTGTGTCAAAGCAGCTTAACATAGAAGTTCTAGTATGTTTATGCGCCATTGTGTGTAAAATATGACATTTAAAACAAAAATATTCCTAACTTGCATATTTAAACGTTTAAGAAAGTGTAAGCTAATACATTATAACTTTCATATCAAATAAATACATTTCAATATGCAGTTCTTAATGTAGCCTAATCTATTAACATGGCGATAAGTATTCGACTATTGTTTACCTCTTTCACCTGCAGTGTCTTGCCTTAAGCTGAACGGAAATCATATTGCGAGTTTATATAGAAACATTCGAGACAGAAAACACAACCTTACAGCAATTTAACCGTCAAATTGGATAAGTTTTACCTCAGATTAAGGCTGAAATGTTTTGTTCTGTTGACCATCTCTGCACTTCTGTTGTGATGTGTATATAACCTTGTAACATTAGAAAGAGGTTTGAGCGGCAAACGTGTATTTTGGAGCAGGAAGGCGAATGACAAGAGTTTCCCCTGTACTTTTCATCGTCCTTTCTTGCGACCTGACAGTATTCAATATGAAGCAGTCTCTGTCCCATTGGGTTTGCTTTGTATTTCATTGTAGGGTATAGCTCGGATCTGTGTTTTTAGGGCCTTAGGTGTCTTGTTGTAGGTAAATATGTCCTTTGTATGTTTCTTTATATTGTAAAGTTTCTTTAGACTGAGAAAAAAAGAAAAGAAAATTTGCTTATCAAAAAGAAATGCATCAATAATAAATGTAATTTGATATTTTTGTGCGTTTCAGTTTTTTATATATATATATATATATATATATATATATATATATATATATATATATATATATATATATATATATATATATATATATATATATATATATATATTAAATATTAAATCATTCATAAGTGATTTGGTAAAAAAAAACATAAATTGATATATTAATTAATATTAATATTAGATTAGTATATTAAAAACAACTAGAAAATATTTCATGTACAGTGGTAAAATTACTAAATAATAATGAAATTAAATTTAATAAATATGTAGGTGATATGAAATCTTAAATATCATCAGTAATTGTTTTAAATTCTTTAAGAATACATGTAATTGTTAAAACATCAGAAACAAAAGTATATAGTTTATTACAAAAGTATAATGTTATATAGCCCTACTTAAAAAATTTTATATTTATTTTATTACATTGATATACATTTAATTCAGTTTCAATATTTATTATTTAATATATAATTGAATGTAGAAAACAATTATGTCATTAAATTTGTTCTATGTAAATAGGTTCAAACAAATCAAATAAATATTAAATATAAACTATGTTTATACGGATATATAAAAATATTTATTTATATTATTAATTTCATATTTTTATCATATGTAATCATATATTGTTAATATAAATTGTTTTAATATTGATAGAAATGTGAATTTAATTGATATATTAAAATATTAAACAGAAATTACTGTCATACACATTTTTAATTTTGGAAGAAAAAAAATAAAATCAATTAAACTGTTGAATGTGCATTTATATTATGGAATATAAAAGTCCCCTCAGTCATTGCAGCGACCTTGACTCTGACTTTTATTTTGTAGTTGTCTGCGATGACCATTGACCTTTACCCGGAAGTTGCAGAGATTGATCTTGTGTTGTTGTGAAAGTTGTTGCTGCGCTGCTCTGAGGTGTATTTTCTTCTCACTGCGGTAAGCTTTTGCTCTTTTACAGCACTTTTCACACGTTTTATTGCACAGAAACATTTATAAGAGAGTTGTGTCATCACGCTGCACTCAGCCGTGCGCGCGCTCCGTCTCAAAGTTGTTGGAACGTTCTGGAAACACTGACATCTCTGCAAATAATAATAAGAGATTTACAGTAAGCATTCGCCCGCGTTCGTAATGAAATACAAACCTTTTGAAGGCATATAAGATGAACATTATAATGCACATTGAAGACGTAGCACTGAATTACAACAGAATATTCACGCGTGGACGATGTGTCATTTCACTTTAACGAAGATTTTATCGGTTATTGAGGTAAAGTTGGTTTTATATTTGTAGATTCTTTCAGTGGCAACTTGTGACATTCTGCCTGTATTGTTTACCATGGTACTTTGAGTATTTAGTCTGAAATCACATGCAAGTTTGACTACAAAACTGTTTAATCGCCTGTGAACAATGTTATACTTTAATAGTCGTTGACTGCTAATATGATTTCACTATTTAGAGTTTTGAAATCATATTATTAAGGAGAAAGTCCAATGGTGTAAAATTAAAACCAACTTTACCTCAATTGAACGATTGTTTTGTCAATAAAAAAGTTTCTAATTATACGATAGCTGGGGTTTATTTATTAAGCAAAATCACTCATAGTAATAGCATGTTTTTACGCGTTTACCATGGTAATATAATGAGTATTTGGAGTTTGTCAGGAATAACATAACATTTGAATAGGGTATAATTCAGTATTAAAAGAACTAAAACTTTAAATAGTATATATAAGTTAAATCTAATAGTCACAATTTAGTAACTATTTTTTGTTTTGGTCAAGTAATAAAGTAATAGGGTTAGACAAACCTTTTTTATATTTTTTTACTAATAACACACATGCCTCTCCTACAAATGAGCACTGAAATTATGACCCATGGTTTCTGTGCAGTATTGCCAAAGTGCCAGGAGTAAAAATGTTACCATTTATCCAACCTGTGGGGCAAGTTGTAACAGACAGGGGGTTAATTGTAACACATGCTTATAAAGGCAGATTTCACACAATTAATTTAAATTCAGTTTACTTTAAATAGTAGCTTTATTTCCTCAGTAATTGACTCTTTTTTATTCTACATAGCACAGTATGTTAATTTATTTATTGGATAAACACATTTGGATTTATTTGCATTATTATTAATTTATACATTAACATTTTTCAATTAAAAAACATTTTTATTTAAAAAGTTCTTAACATTTCATTCAAAATTCAACAATTATTTTGTTAGTTTAATTGGTACCCAACAGTGTGTGGCTTAATTGTAACACCCTGTTTCAACTAACCCCACTGTGTCGTGTTTTCCTCAAAACTGGCTAGAAGTCACTGTGTGTTTATTACATCTTTTAAAATTGTTTCATCTTTTAGCCTAGAAGACTGTAATCACAACAATATAAGATTTTGCATACATACTTTCACAGATTAAAAAAAAAAAAAAAAAAAAAAAAAAAATATATATATATATATATATATATATATATATATATATATATATATATATATATATATATATATATATATATATATTTCGACTATAATAAAAAATGCTTTTATGCTACAAAAGTGGTTTCTCCTGTGTTTCTCATCCAAATTTCGCCGAACTTTTTCAATAATTGGCAGGAAGACGTCTGCCGGCACTGTGGTGAAAACCTTGGAAGCATGCCATGGTCAACCCTGAGCAAATACCTTAAAACTTTGTGTTAAATTTAACCCCATGTTACTTTGTGCCCCACGCTGCCCTATTTATGTTTCAGTAAATATAACAATTGATTTAATGGTATCACCTTTTCTATGTTGTATTTTATATTATCTTTTTTTCCTTAATAAAAAAAAGTCTGAACCAATATTAAAATCTCTAATTTACAAGTGAACATCTTACCATTCCGTGTTCATGCAGTTGTATATCTTGCACTGTATTGTTTCAATCACACATCTTCTTAGAGCTGTTATTTAGACTGAATTTGAAATGTAAAATCAGATATTTTTATTAGTTTAGAACTCATCTCTCTACTGTACGATAGATAGATAGATAGATAGATAGATAGATAGATAGATAGATAGATAGATAGATAGATAGATAGATAGATAGATAGATAGATAGATAGATAGATAGATAGATACTAGATTATTGTTTTTCTGCAATATATTTCGATATTGTTTGAAAATATTTACAATATATATTTTGCGATATACTTTGTTATATTGAGGTAAAGCTGGTTTATATTTGGACATTTAAACTGTAACCTTCTTACTATAGTTTCAAAAAAGTAATCTTTTCAAATTCGAAGCAGTGAAATCCTATTAGCTGCCAAAGACAGTCAAAGTACAACATTGTTCACAGTCAGTGAAGTAGTGCTCATTTTGATTTGAAGATGTATACATGCTATTTCAGACCAACCATTCGAAGTAGTGCACCACAAGTGCTTTCTATTCTAAAATGAGTGAATGTGCGAATATAAAACCAACTTTAGCTTAATTGTTATACTTGGAAAGAATTTTTGGTCACACTTTATTTTAAGGTTCAGTTCTTGCTCTTAGCAAACCATTTTGACTTTTGCTTTACTAAACTTCTAGTTTGCTCCTTTAGTAGTTTAGGTGTTGCGTTGGATTAGGGACGTAGAATAAGATCATGCAGAACACGTGGTTTATAAGTACTAATTAGCAGCCACTATCTTAACATGCATGCTAATGGCCAACTAGTTAATAGTGAAAATGAATCCCTATAGTGTTACTGAATGTCTTAATTTTGATTGATAGGGATGATTCTGTAGGGGAGTGAATCGTGCTGAACATGTAATAAGCAAACTTCAAGCATAGATAAATGTAACAAAGCTAAGATGAAGGCAAAATTAACAGTGCATGCATTATGGTTTTGTATATGTAAATGTAAAAATTACACTGCAAAATTAACTGTGAAACACAAAAGAACATCAAAGCTGTTTTTTTCTCGTACAAGTAAAAACTAAAGTTTAAAAGTTCAAAATGAGCTCATTTTACTTCTCCCCTCGACTTAAACAGTTGAGTTTTACCATTTTTGAATCTATTCAGCTGATCTCCAGGTCTGGCAGGACATTTGTGAAAGACAGTCTAGAACTATTATAATGCATTGCGTAAGATTATTGCAGCCATGGTACAGCAACAAAGTTCCTTGATCATTACGCCAGAATAAGAGTTTAGTTCCTTGCCATATCAGCCTAAAAAAAAGCAACTTTACACATTGTAACCAAAAAAAGAGTCCAGCTTTAGAATAGGACACTTATCCAAACTTTTTGGTAGTTTTTCAGTGATTAGCTAATGGTCTAATCTGATTCATTGATCTATGCTAAGCTAATGGATGGATTAAATGGATTTAAAACTAAACTGTTTAGCTGAAGCGAGCTTTTTTCTGTTAATAGTGCTCTTTTAATTTAGCTTTTTCACTTTCATGTAGATTGTTTTGGTCACCAATCATGTTCATATGGTAAGAAATGACAAAAGATTTGAATATATAATTTTATGTAATTAAGAATTAGTTATAACAAATGTTTTTTTTTTAAGTAGTGCAATTTAAGGACATCCACATATATACATTAACAAAACTACATTAAAACAACATACAATTTACACAGAAAAAAATGTCCTTACTTTTTCATGACTTGCATTATCATTTTATTTTGGACTAATCTAAATGTAAAATTTAAAGTGATTTTTGATTCATTGAAATGTATTAATCATGTGATGAAACCGGAAGTGTTTTTGACATCTAAAGGTGCTAAATTAATAGTTGGGTATAAAAATTACTGAACAAAAAAAAGATTTTATTTTTGTATCTCGAAAAAAGATCTGAACAAAAATTCTGTATTTATTATAAAATATAAAAATTCTGTATATATTTGTATTTATTCATTTAAACCTTGTCAGAAAGGACCGGATTAAACATGTTATTTGTCTCAGATGGCGGACAGTGATGTTGTGAATGGCTCTGCGGATGACCACGAGGTGGCGCCGTTGGCTAAGAAATCTGCTGGCGCTTCACTGCTGGACAGCAGAGAAGACTTTGAGATGCTGGAACACTTGGAGGATGACGTGGATGACGATCTCCCGCCTTTAGAAGATGCAGGTGGAGGAAAGAAGAAGAGCAGTCCTGCTAAAGACCCTGCAAAAGAAGACAAATCTGCAGAAAGTCCTTCTGCAGAACCAGAAGAGTGGCTGGATGTTTTAGGTACACATTTAAACACATTTGTTGAACACTGTTATGGTGCAGATGGTTTATCGATCTTAGTGTCTGGGTTTCTAGTACAATATTTTGGCTTGTTTAAAGGGATAGTTCACCCAACAATTGAAAATTCTGTCATCATTTACTCACTCCTGTTCAAATGCAGTTTAGGTTTCTTTCTTATGTTGAACACAAAAGAAAATGTTTTAAAGAATGTTGGTTGCTGGCACACATCGGCTACCATAGTAGGAATAAAAATAAAACTATGTGTAATTTGGAAAGTAAAGGAGTGCATTTATTACTTGTTTTGGCTTGATTAGAGTAAGTGAACAAGGTAAAAAAAAAAGCTACTATTATTTACCTCCATACTTACACAGTTGATTGTCTTAAGAAATGTGAAGATTTTTTGTATTACAAATTTACTTATACATTATGTTTAGATATGCAAATTAGCTTTGGTTTAAAATTAAATATTCACTATTTTGCATACATTTATTGCACAAACATCTGATCATTGAATGAAGTCAGGTTTTCAAATTTTTGTTTCACTTTATTGACAATAGTAGAATCAAAAAGGACTTTTACAGAGATTATATTGGATTTTGTCTTATTATTACTCTGTTATTCAGAAAATACTGCAAACAGACATAAAAGTTATTTTTACAATATATATTATTGTAATATAAACAATATAAGATTTATGACTCAAAATAAGACATAAATGGCTATTATATAAGAGAAACCATAACAATTGTCCATTATTCTGGAAAAAAAAAACTTTGTTCGGTTAAATAGAAAGAAGATATATTTTTTAAATGTCCAAATCTTGTAACCGTTGAGTTCCATGGTATTTGTTTTTCATACTGTAGAAGTCAGTGGTTACAGGTTTTTTTTTTTAATTTTTCAAAATATCTGCTTTTGTGTTCAACAGAAGGAAGAAACTTGTTAATATAATCAAAAAATATCCTGAAGTAAAAACATTCCGAATATGGATGTGAATAAACTTTGCATTTTGATGAATTTAAAACTGCTAAAGTGGAGATTTATGGCTCAAAGTAGAAGAAAACAACATAAATAAGACATAATATGCTATTTTTAACTGTCCATTATTCTAGAAAAAACTTTATGAAAAACCAAAAATCTCTTAATTGAGGTGCACGAAAGCACTGTTTTTGCTTGATGTGTATCACATTATAACATTTTCTCTCTGAACACACAGGAAATGGGCAGCTGAGAAAGAAAGTTCTGGAAGCTGGAGCAGGTCCAGACAGCAGACCACAGAAGGGCCAGAATGTCACAATTCATCTCAAAACTGCTCTTACTAATGGAACTGTGGTAGACGAGCTGAAAGATTTATCATTTACACTTGGGGATGGGGATGTCCTTCAGGTATGTTTTATTATATCTCCATAGTTGTATTGTGTATGTTTAGTATATCTCCTTAGTTTTATAAGTCCTTAGTTGTGGTCTAATGTAGGATTTTAGTAACTCTTATTGCTTTTTTCTTTTCTTTTTACTTTGTGTTTTAGTCTATGGCAGGGGTCTCAAACTCAAATTAGCTGGGTGGCCATTTCAGTGACTGACAATTCATAGGAGGGCTGTTTTAACATTTAAGCACAAAAAAGTGGAAACCTGACAAAATTGATGCATTTTAGGACAACAAACATGGCCTTTATATTTCAAGCATTACCTATCACCATTGATTAGACACACACTCAGTCATTCCTCCACAAAGTATATGCAGTCAAAACTAAAGCTTTTTGTCTCCTGTTGGACATATTGAAGGAGTAGTTTAAATTGCTATGATGATAATACAACTAGGCAGCAAGGTTTCGCAGTGGGTAGCACAATCGCCTCACAGCATCAAGGTCGCTGGTTCAAGCCCCGACTGGATCAGTTGCCATTTCTGTATGGAGTTTGCATGTTCCCCTTGTGTTGGCATGGGCTTTTTCCAGGTGCTCTGGTTTTCCCACAAGTACAAAGACATATAGGTAGGTGGTATAGGTGAATTGGGTGTGTATGGATGTTTCCTAGTGATGGGTTGCTGCTGGAAGGGCATCTGCTGCATAAAACATATGCTGGATAAGTTGGTGGTTCATTCCACTGTGGATTGATAAAGGGATTAAGCCGAAAAGAAAATGAATTAATTAATAATACAAATAATAGGCAAAGAAAAGATCATTGTTATTCTGTCTCAACCAATTTTTGCTTAACCACAAGTTTAACATATAGCGTAAGAACAGCAGAAAGCAGTTTGGTCAACTTTATTGACTTTACTGGCAAATGTTCTTCTAAATATCTTTCTTTTTTTGTAAAACTACAACAAAAAAAGGAAAAAGAATGTTTTTGTTCCAAAGACTGTAAAAGATATGGACGAACTATCCGTGATGTCACCCATAGGTTTCTAAAAAGCGCAAATGAAGCTACAAGTGAGTGTGGCCAACTGTCGCCATTTTGTTTGTGCTTCATTGCACCAACTGGGAGTGACCAAACAATGGCAAAGAGGCAGAGATCAGTGGAGCTACAGATGCTTGCTAGCATTTTGCTTAGACGGGCTTTTTTTGGAGAAACATTTAATTACCTGCGACTTGTTTGTGTTCTGACCACATGTGCTGGTATCAATAAAGTGTTATAAATAAAGTCTTTTAAAAACCCTGTTGTAATACATTGAGCCACTAAGCATTGTTCTTATGATGTTTTTCCTACAGGAGGAAAATGTGAATTACTTTCAAGTACTTTAAATATAGTTTGTGTTAGTAAACGCAAGGCTATTTATGAAATCCAGGCATAAAACTGTATGACAGCGTTTCAGTTGACTGTTCAATAGCCTACAGCTTAGCAATCTGTCAGATTCTGCATTACAGGTCCAAAAAAAATATAAATTATCTTAAGTAAATCATCAAGTATCATGTGATAGATGTAGGAAATCCAAAAAGCAACTAACTGTTTAAATACACATAAAACAAAACAAAAATACGATGCATATGCCGAGTTCAGCGGCTAATCAGCCGGAATAAGCTAAGGTGACATGACTGCTTTCACTCAAGTGGCCATGCTCTTAATTATGCAGACTTAATATAACTAAACAAAAACGAAATCATGGGTTATAAAAAAAATTCACCGTCTCAAAGTTGTCACAAAGGGTAATATTAACTACTTGCACCAAAACCATCTTTCGTACCAGGCTTGAAACATGTTTTTATCAGCTGTAAAATTTTCCAATTTAGTATTGCAGTCAGTGAACATCTGGAGTTCCTGGAGCCAGCCCCCCAAAGGCGAGTCGATGAACTGCAGTTTCAGTTACTTCCATATTAGATTCAGGAGAGAGAGTGGGATGTTGCCGCTTGGTATATTCACATTTTCTTTAATATGATCAGTTCAACCAGCTGTAAAATTTTAGTAATAGCATATTTTTTATACAAATTTTAATATGCATTTGAGGAAAGTCTATTAAATGAGACAGTTTGAATCAAATATTAGCCAAATTATCTCGACTGCATGCTGAGGGTAACTGAATGTACATATAAAGTGCAGTACTTTAAATGTCAAAACCACAAGTGGCTATATGTGACTGCACAACAATGAAAGGGATTCAAAAATATATGTTTTGGTGGGCCCAATCTTTTTACGTTTTTGACGTCAGTAAAAAAAAAATTTAAAGCATAAAAATCAAACAAAATAAATGGAAAAAGGAAGCAACTGTTTACATCCAGGGTGAGAACATGTCCTAATATTATTTAGTTGCGGGTAATGCCTAGTTCACACTAAAGGATTTTAAGCCTGATTTGAGCCCGATTTGGAAGTTAACGAGCTCGCCGACAGATCGGGCTGTGATCGGGAAGAAATCTGCGGGTGCTCGGCGCTCGCCGCTCTTTATGTGTGAACTACTGAACAACGCATCAACGAGGCTCGCTGACGCGTCGCTGACACCTCGCAGACGGAAATCCAACATTCAGCATGCTAAATATTCCAGAGCAGTCGGCCGACTCAACCCCACGTGTGGTCAGATGTAGTGACGAGCTGCAGCCAATGAGAGAGCATATCAGCATGAGCCGCGTGCCTGTGTGTTCAGGAGCTCAGCAGAAACATCTGTGATTGGTCAGAATGGGCATCGGTGCACTGGCTTCATTCTGCGTTAGCACAGACATGAGAGTAGGCTATATTAACAGTGGAACTAGAATTCTGTAACTATTAGAATTACCATACTGCTCATTCTGACGGTTCTTATATAAAACGCCATATTGTCACAACATTTTTACATTCAAAGCTATTATTGAGATATTAAAATTAAGCTTTGAATGTCTGGCATCATATTTAATGACACCATTACCCTAAAAATATAATCTTTTTTTTTGTAATACAGCCTATAAAAATGTAGTTGAGATACTAAAACACTTAAAGGTCTTGGCTTTCATTTTCACTTTCAAACAGGAGCTATTTCACAGCACATAATATGCTATTTTTAAAGATATCTAAAGTAAATTGATGTTTTTGCCATCAGAAAGTTTTGTTTATGTAAGCAGGAAGTTGCTAGGCAAGAAAATGCACACATATTTAAAGTCACAGTGAAAAGTATCAGACATGCATGCAGTCATTTTAACCAATATGGTAATTTAAGGCAGAAATGCTCAGTTCTTTACTGTTTTGTAATAAAAAAAAAATAACAATGTCAGAAAGAAATACACTGATAGTTAGAAAACGGCAGGGTGTTATAAATATGTTAGTTTTATTTCAAAGAGTTATAAAATTACAAAAATTAAAAACTCTCTGTGTATCTATCCACTGGAACCTTGCAGATGAGTGATTAATCCGCTGATAAATCAGCTGATTTGATGATGTTTTTAAATGCTTTCTCCAAAGCTTGAAACGCTGTCAGTGATGTAATCAGCACACAAGCAGCCAATAGTGTTCAGCTTTTTTCTGACGACTCCTCCCTCAAAATTTCATTGGCTGTGGTTTGGTAGCTTGAATGAGCTGATAGGGAATGAGTTGTTGTCAGATCATGTAGTGTGTGACCCCCCTCTTGTGGATCGTTCACGGAGTGTTGCGTAGTGTGAACACCACAGAGATTAAAAGACACAAAGTCAGGTCATGTAGTGTGAACGGCACAGCGATCTGCTGATGTTTAAAATCCTGTAGTGTGAACTAGGCTTAAGAGAGAGGTGGAGGGGGGGTGGCCATAAATGGCTCGCAGACCGGCAGTTTCAGACCCCTAGCTTATGGCTTATTTTTGTCATTTTTAGAACTTTAAGATTTTGTTTATATTAATAATTTCATGTATTAAAATGTTTATCTTGTATTAAAAAGACTGTTTAGAAAATAATACAATACAATTTTTTTTCTTGTATTAACAACATGAAATGCTTTATTGTTTCTATCTTATTTAGGCGCTGGATCTCACTGTACAGCTGATGGAAATGGGTGAAAAGGCTTTAATTGAAGCGGCTGCTAAATATGCATATGGTGCCCTTGGCAGGTTAGATTCAGTATACTTGTATCCATTTATAAGGCCTTGATTCTGCATGGTATCAAAAAGAAATTAGACAGAATACATTGTGAATATTTATAACCATACATATATTTATATATCAGTATCAGCATATATTTATCTATCAGTATCTTCTATTATTTATAATAAAAAAAGAAACTTTTTACTCAAACACACAGCAATAAACTGCAAATTCTGAGACACTGAGTATATTCTTAGAGAGAATTGTCTCTTAATTTTGTTTATATATTTACATGTCTGTTTTTCATGTTGGATGTTCTCCTTCAGCTCTGCTCCTGCTGTTCCTCCTGATGCTGATCTCCTCCTGGAGGTGCAGCTGTTGTCTGCTGATGAAGCCCTGGACCTGGAGCTCATGCCACCGTCTGAGAGGATCATTCTGGCCAACAGGAAGCGAGAGAGAGGAAACGTCCACTACCAGCGCGCCGACTATGCCTTTGCTGTCAACTCGTATGGAATTGCACTACAGATAACTGAAGCAAGTTCGAGAGGTAATGCTCCTTAAAGTCCATGTAAATCGGAAGTTGCTGAGACTTTTATTTCAGTGTGTTGATGTACTGTAACGGAATATTGATTAAGGGGCGGGGCTTTCTTTTTGGTCTTCATTTCCTTATAGCAAACTAACGGTAAAGAATATTGTAGGTAAAACGGTCAAACTGATGTTAGAAGTGAAAAGAGTCACTCGAAACACAGATCCTTTAATTAAAAACTTTCATTGAAGATTACTAAAACAAACTTTTTTTAAGTGGATTAACTTTAAGGATTAATAGTTCACCTAAAGAATAATAATGTGCGGTACCCAAATAAACATAAGGGTACTTAAGGGTATCGATTTAGGTGACCCGTTTGGTTTGATTAGACTCTTATTCACAAGCTCTCGATTTGTTTTCCTTTTAATTGAATACATTATTAATAGAAATGCTGTTGATATTCATTAAAAAAAAATCAGTAAACACTATTTCAGGTAAGCAATTAATGCCTAGTTCAGACTGTGTGATTTTAGCCCCGATTTTAGCTCGCTGACAGGTTTTTTAGAAATCGCCGACAAATGCCTGAAATCACAGGCAAATCGCTGCTCGTGCACGTGAGTGACAATCACACAGTATAAACTATCAAAGACGCGATCTGAGAAAATCGCAGATGAGTCGCCGATGCCTGTGAGATATTTGGCATGCTAAATTTCTGGAGCTGTCGGCGATTCAAATCATGCTGTGTGAATTGAGTTTTGACAGAAAATAACATCAGCCATCGCCTACAGCCAATGAGAGAGCAGCATTCACTTGTGTGTGCGTGTGTGTATACCTGCTGCAGGCCGGCGGGAGGCTGGGGGAGAAGTTAAAAGCGCTCTTTTTCGGTTTATTTGGACCCACGAAATGGAGGAAAAACTAGTGGAGCTTTGAAAGGACTCAGGAGCAACCGTGTCTGTTTGACGTTTCATACAGAAAAAATTAGTTTATTATTAACGTTCAGGAGAAATGGCTAATTCCCTTTAAACTGAGGTAAGCAAACATGTACATGTTCTACCCCATTAAAGCCTTCTTTCTCATTATGTAGTTAATAACAAAAGATATACGACATGTTTTTGGCTGTGAGACGTAGTTTGGACGAAGTTGTCGGCGGTTCTTCCTATAGTAAAGTCATGCAATATGAAAGTCCCTGTCGCCGATCCATCTTGCAGTGTAAACAAAGCAGCGACGAAACGCTAGCCCAGATAGTCATGCAGTGTGAAAACATCTGTGACACGACTACTTTGAAAATCATGCAGTCTGAACTCGGCATTAGACAATAATCAGACTTTGATTGAAGATTACCAAAACAAACCTTTCTTTTCAAGTGGATTTACTTGACAAATTAATAATTTACCTAAAGAAGAATCCAGCAAAAAATGACTTAATCGTATCGATTCAGATGACCCCTTTGATTTGATTCTGATTCGCAAGCTTTGTATTCAATTTTACATTGAGTACATTTTAAATACTAATGCTGCTGATATTCATAACAATTATCAGTTAACACTTTATTTTAGGTGCATGTGTAAATTAAAACAGAATTTCAGATGCATGAATTTTAGTCATAATATGAAATATAGAAGGGGTTTTCAAAGTCGGAGACAAGGAATTTTATTCTTTTTATTCATTTAACTTCGTATTTTGTAATTATTCTAAATAAAACACAGCAATGAAACATATTTAGTCAAGAGCAGTGAATGTTTTATTTGTATTTTGTTATTATTAATTAAAGTTAATATTATAACAGGCCTCGAAATCAACTTTTTTACTTCGTAGTGCCAGTGCTTCCAACTTCATATATTTAGGAGCACCAGAAAAAATTTAGGAGCACCCACGAAAAATGAGTGAGCACCACTGCATATTGTATTTTAAAAGATTTATTGTATTTGAAAACAACATCAATTAGGACAAACAAAAAAAAACAGAAACTGTCTAACTAATGCTGTGATTACTTATTAATATTTGTGCAATAACTTCAAAACGAATGAATGATGACGAAAATGACAATAATACTAGCAATGAATTACATTTCTCATTATCATGCTGTCTTGAATGTGCTTGAATGCAAGTTATTTGCTATCAAAAGTCTGTTACATTATGAAAAATAAATATATGAATTGCATTTAACAAAAATAAAGCATTGCAGTAAGAAATATACAGTTTGCACTATTGTTTTAATATGCATCTCAATTTAATAAATAGTATTTCTGCAACAAAACAAATGAAAGACTATAATAAATCATTCAATTAAATGCTGAAATTTGCAACAGTTTTTTTGTTAGTAACTAAATAGAAAAATAAAAAAAACATCTCAAGAAAGAATGGACAAAAGAAAGGAAGAAAAGTCTCAGTTCTACCACTCTAAAGGTTTTGGTTTGGGTTTTTGTCATTTTAAATGCTCAGTCTCGTTTTGCACTGATTTATATTTTACTTGATTTATATCAAGTACTGATTTATATTTTATTTTACTGTTTACTTTTTTACTCTTCAGCCGTTTGCATTTCCCATGGTCACAAAAGCTCCCTAACATCTGACAGCAGAAAGCCTTGAGTGATTGACAGCTAATATGAACCAATATAGCGGCAGGGAAGAGCGATTCAGCATGTCTTTAGAAAAAATTCTAAACAGGTCACACTATCCCCATTACATGCAGAGCACAAATGCTCCCAAATATCTTATGAGGTCGCATAGATTAAATTTCAGGCGCATATGCAACGAAAATGCTCGCAATTTTGAGCCTTGTATTAATAACTGCATAATATAATATATATAATAATTATTTATTAGAGATGCTCCACAACCAAAATTCTGATCTGAAACTGAAAAATTCTGGGTGCACTTGTCTGAAAACTGAAACCAAAGATGCTTTGTAACATTCATTTATTCATTTTCTTTTCGACTTAGTCCCTTTGTTAATCTGGGGTCGCCACTGTGGAATGAACCGCCAACTTATCCAGCAAATGTTTTACGCAGCGGATGCCCTCCCAGCTGCAACCCAACACCGAACACATCCATACCCACTCATTCACACACCACCCTCATACACTATGGTCAATTTTAGCATACCCATTTCATCTATACCACATGTCTTTGGACTGTGGGGGAAACCGGAGCACCCAGAGGAAACCCACACGAACACGGGGAGAACATGCAAACTCCACACAGAAATGCCAACTGACCCAGTCGAAGCTCGAACAAGCGACCTTCTTGCTGTGAGGCGTACGTGCTACCCACTGCGTCATCTGGTTTGTAATAATGATTTATTATTTTATAATGTAATATAAAGTAGTTTTGTAAGATTCTAAATTTAACTTTATATTATACTGATTTATAAAAACACAAGCCAATTAAATAACCCCATTTTATTAACATTAAAATTGTATTGCCTGTGATTGAGAGGCGTCATTTTACAGTGTTGCCATGACAGCGCAGTGGCACTATTGCAAGCAGCAGGAGGAGCATGCAAAGAGAAATAAGCGTGTACATTGTGGCATATAAGGCTGTTTTGAACTTTGACCATGGTGTATGCGTAGTTGATGGAGCACTCCGCTGTTCTTGGGCTTTCAACAGTGCAGCAACAAACCGCCCTTGTCTGATGCAAGCCATTGAAATGAATGGGTTTCAAAGTGCAGCATGGCATATTTTGCGGCTCATATTTTAAGCTGCTTTTCTCTCTCAGTGTTTATTTTAATGCCCAGCCCTACTCCTTAATACGTTGCCCATGTTGTTTATATCAAATTATTTTATACTATAAACTATACTAAATTATACCCACTATATTATAGGTATTGAAAATGTGTATCTAGTTGACTAATGAAGTTCTGAGATGTGCAGTTATTTTCAGATAAACTCACAGCTAAAGTAGTTCCAGGCAGGTTTTGACCACAATACGGTCCCATATCACTACTCTGAACGATTTCAGTTATCTAACAATTTTTATTAATCTCTAAAGTCTCTATATTTAAAACAAAACAGAAGCCATTAGATTAGAAATGTAAGAAACTAGTCCTAAACACAGGAGAATTGTGAGGTCAAAACCTTACAGATGTTTTAATATGCCACATCGTCTTTAGGTGTGTTTCAACTGTAGTAGGCAAAATAATTAACATTCATGGAATCATTATGAGGGCGGCACGGTGGCTCAGTGGTTAGCACTGTCGCCTCACAGCAAGAAGGTTGCTGGTTCGAGTCCCCGCTGGGCTAGTTGTCATTCCTGTGTGGAGTTTGCATGTTCTCCCCGTGTTTGCACAGTCATTTGGTAAGCAAAATTGGCCATTCGGAGTGTGTGTGAATGTATGGGTGTTTCCCAGTGCTGGGTTGCAGCTGGAAGGGCATCCTCTGCGTAAAACATATACTGGAATAGTTGTCGGTTCATTCTGCTGTGTTGACCCCTGATAAATAAGGCACTAAGCCAAAGGAAAATGAAAAAAGGAATGAATTATTATTGTGACCACCTTGGATGTGCATTATAGTCTAATAATTCAGCTTGCTGTCAATTATTGGCTAGATAATTTATTGGTCACATCTGCAATCATATGCTAATCTTTTTTTTTACCCAGTGGATATCAGTCAAGAAGAAGAAGAGGAACTTTTGGACATGAAGGTGAAGTGTCTGAACAATATGGCGGCTGCTCAGCTTAAGCTTGACCACTATGAAGCCGCACTGCGCTCCTGCGTCTCTGTTCTGGCGCACCAGCCGGACAATGTCAAAGCCCTGTTCCGCAAAGGCAAGGTTAGTTTCTTGGGTTCAGATGAGGATCGGTTTCACTCACTCTCATTAAATAGTAATGCCTTCCTGAGTTTGGACACAAAAATGCAGGTTGGTCGGTCATTCAGTGGCATTTAGGTTTCCGGCCACAGCAGAGGAAGTTTAGCACTGACTGGCATGTCTTGAGATTAAAAGGTGCTGATGTGTGTTTTTGTGTGTTTGTGTGTTTGTGTGTTTGTGTGTTTGTGTTTGTGTGTGTGTGTGTGTGTGTGTGTGTGTGTGTGTGTGTGTGTGTGTGTGTGTGTGTGTGTGTGTGTGTGTGTGTGTGTGTGTGTGTGTGTGTGTGTGTGTGTAGGTCCTGGCTCTGCAGGGAGAGTTTGCTGAAGCCATTAAAACACTGAAAATGGCTTTGAAGTTGGAGCCAAGTAATAAGGTAACAGAAGTGACAAAATTATTTGATTTAGTTTTTATCTATAATATATATAGTTTAATCTTATTTTATTTATATTATTATTATATTTTTGTTTGATCTCATTTTAATTTTTTAAATGTATACCTTATTTTTATTTACGTTTATATCTTCATCTCACATCTTATTTTACTTGATTTGTTTTACAGATTTTTCTCTATCCTATATGTGTTTTTCTTGTTATTAGTTTTATATTTATTTATTTTTGAGATCTTAATTAATCTTTTATTTTAGATCTTTAATCTTATTGTCTTTTATCTCAATTTATTTAACATATTTTAATCTTCCTCTGGTTTAAGTTCTATATATATTATTTATTTTTGTATGTCATCTTCTTTTATATTTGTATCTTTACCTAATTTATCCAGTATTTTAATGTGTTTGTCTTTTACTTTGTACCACTTTTGTTATCAAAGTTGTATTTCATTGTTTTTTTGTTATTGTTATTATTTTTATGTCTTTAATTGTTTATTTTATTTAATTCTATCTTCGTCTTCTTTCTATTTTGTCTCATTTCCTTTCTAAAATATTATTTCTTTATTTGATCTTATTTTACTTATGTGCTGTTGGGGATGTTTTCATCCGCTCTGGGGTAATTTTGAGTCTTAATTTGACAACTTTTTTGTGTTTCAGCGAGCAGAATGATTTTTTTTTTACATCTTATTTTGTCACATAATGACAAAATGCCTTGGAATTTTTAGTGAACTCAATAAAACACTATGGGCAAATTGACTATCCTTTTGTTATGTTTGGGATGAAAATATCCACTAAATTTTACAGCTGTAAAAATTAATAAAAAAGTTTTTTTTTTTTTATTCTGTTGCATAAATCTGTTAATCCACCTCAGCCCTGAACAAAAGTACTAAATTGCTTAGACCATTACAAGATTCTCTTTAGTTGACAAATTCACAAATGATCTCACTGATTTGGTGAAGAAAACACACAAAATTACGTATTTTCAAAGTAAAAAGTAATAATCGTGGACTGGATTTTTTAAAAATTTTATCACATGTAAAACAACATTGGGAATGTGAAACAGCATTGACTTTGATGCATTGTTTTTAAATGATTTTCCATTTTTTCTCCCTAATTTACTGTTGGTGGCTGTTTTTGCCCCATTGACTTCCATTATAACCACTTTTTTTTATTGCAAAACCGTGACACCATATAATCATGCATTTTTGATTGTTGGTGGTTTTCCCAGTTGGGAAGACATAAAATTAGCATTTTTACTGTTGATCATCAGTTGGCACCATTAACCCTTTAGATAGGCCTGTGTGAACAACAGCTTAGTTTCTGGACTTTGTATGGAGTATAACAGCAAAATAAAGTGTGTGTATGTGTATGGGAGTGGCATTTGCGCACTTACCATACCTCCAGTTTTTTCTGGGACTTTCTCGTATTTAAAGTTCTATCCCACTATCATCCTGTAAAGGTATTTTCCCATATTCTTTTCCCATATATTTTCAGTCTTTCTCTGAAGGGTGGCAATAAACATTAAAAATGGCAGGATTCCCTTTCCTTTTCATTACAGGTCGCCCCTCCTATGCAATCCACAAAACGTCATATAGCGGTGCGTGACTGTCAGCAGATGCGCTTCATAGTAAGCAATAGACTCTGTTTCCCAAACGGATCCTGTACTCTTGATTTGAAGCAGAGCGAAAATCTGGGTTTTGGGTGCTTGTTTGAACAGACATATGCACATAATAATACCAACATCTAAAGATGTCGATCTTGGTGGGGAGTTTTTCAAACAACTAATTTTGTCCTAAATGAGCATATAATGAAAGCAATCAAATGCTTTCATTATAACATTAGATGTGTGCCTTTTTAAAGTGACACCTCTGTTGTTTAATGTAATCTGCTCAAATGAGAGATTCATTCGCTGCTCTTTAATCAGAATGTGTCAGTTATACAGTGAAGAAAAGGTTAATGAGATTTGATAACTTGATTTTATTTCTTTATGATAGCTATTAATTTTAATAAGCTAAACTGTTTGCTAATGTATTTGCTGCTAATGTATACTATTTATTTTTTCTTTTGTAAATAATAATAATAATAAAACATATTATTGACTGTTTATTTACAATGAAACAGCTCCAGAAGAACATATTTAGTAATTTGGGGATTTATTTGGGCTGAGATATAAGGGATATCCCTTATTATGGTGGGCATATCCCTTATTTTTACATACCAATGTTGATGGGTATGGCATTTACTTTTATTCGTCTGAGAAAATCAAAATATGGATCTCAGCTCTCTGAACTACATAGAGTAAATAAAAACAAAGACTGTGTATTCATGCTCCATCAAATGTGGTTATAATGGAAGTCAATAGGGCTAAAACAGCCACCAACAGTAAATTAGGGAGAAAAAAAAATATCTAACAATGCATCAAAGCCAATGCTGTTACTAATCATTTACATGTCGAAGACTGTGATAAAAGGTTTTAAAAAATCCAGCCCACAATATCTTTTTTTTATATCGAAAATACGTAATTTGTTTGTGTATTTATTTTTTTTATACACCAACTCAGTCACATCATTTGTGAATTTGTTAATTAAAGAGTTTAAAAAAAAATTTGTAGTTTTGATTAGGACTGAGGTTGATAAACAGATGTTATGCAATAACATTGAAAAAAATATTTATCTGATGCATTTTTACAACGGTTTAATTCAGAGGATGTTTTCATCCCGAACATAACAAAAGGGTAGTACATTTGAACCGTGCACAAGGGTTAACATTATTTCATAATTGCGTCTTTCATTAAAAGTCGTCACCTGAAGTACTATTTTATTTCATATATTTATTTAATGTTATCATGTCGGAAATATATGAAGAGTTCAGATGCAAAAACCTCAAAGTACCATCTCAAATTTTCATTGAAAATGAAAATTTTTCTCAGCGTCCTTTTTTTATGTTGAGTTATTTTACTTTAAAGACCAGGAAAAGGACTTGTCCTTTGCCATAAATGTGATATTACTGAACCTACATGACAGGATCCTGATAAAAATGTTCATTTTAGAGGAAAATTTCAGATGGCAGTTAGAGGAATTTGCATCTAAACCCTTCATATGTTAATAAACAATGTTTTATTATAAAACTGTCAAGAGCTACTTTTTTTTTATAAAGTCCCAGAAACAAATGCATTTCACATCGTCACCAGCAGAGGGCGCTGCAGACCCAGAACAGCCTGTTCAAAAACTCAAAGTATCACATTTCTTTCCGCGTCTATAAATACCCATCTCCCTCCGCGCACTGGCCATATCTAAAGCAGCGCTGGCCTGCTCTGCTTACACTGCCGGATGGATGAGGTTCCCTGCGTCCCACCATCTGACAGCTCCTCTCTGCTGTAGGACCAGCCAAAACACCTACGTCTGCACATTTACACCCTCTCTTCTCATGTGTCTGGCCTTTACAGAGGCTCCTAGGCTCAGTTCCTTCATCCCCTCTGATCACACAGCACCGGTTTGCCTTCACGCCACTTGTTTTTGCCATTAGCCGCTAATTATACTGTAGCGGCAATTAAACGAAATGGCAGGTTGTCATGGGATATTTTGACTCGGGCGGCTCTTGAAAGTCAACAATCAAGATGCTGTTTGTTTAGTCGTCGCTCTTTGCTTATTAATAATGATAATGACACACTGTTCGGTTTAATTGGGCATATTAAGCTGATGGGTAATTTCAATGTTTATAGGTTAACGCAGTGATTTAGCAGGTTTTGTTCTTCATAATGGTCTTTCTTAAATATGTGACTCGGTAAGTTGAATAATTATGCAAATTGATCATCCTTAACGCTACATTATTCATTCATTTATTTTCTTTTCGGCTTAGTCCCTTTATTAATCACCTCAGTGGAATGAACCGCCAACTTATCCAGCATATGTTTTACGCAGCGGATGCTCTTCTACCTGCAACCGATCACTGGGAACACCCATACACTCCGGACAATTTAGATGACCCAATTCACCTATAGCACATGACCCAGTCGAGGCTCGAACCAGCGATCTTCTTGCTCTGAGGTGGCAGCGCTACCCACTGTGTCACTGCGCCACCACACTACATTATTATAAACTCTACTGTTGAACGAATCAGTTTGTAAATTAATACAAGATTAGCAGAAATTTATACACGATTCAACCAAAAATCCTAATGAACTGAATCGCTACAGTCCGAACAATTCTGATTCATTTAAACAAATCACACCTAGGATTCAAGTAAAGATTTATCTCACAACGGAATCATGCTGTTTCTTGAAACAAAGGAATCTCAATATATATACTAATTCATTAAATTAATCAAACTCCTCTGCATTGGCAGAAACAAACAGGCAAACACATCATTTGTCCTCGTTCAAGAGCTCAAAATCAAAATCCTTGACCTTCATTTGGTCTAAAACAGAGTGAAGAGGTTTAGATCTACACTACCTGACATAAGTCTTGTCGTCGATCCCAGGTGTAAGAGCAACAAATAATAAGCAAAAAATGTCAAGGTGCTCAAGGAATGGCCAACCCACTCACCAGACATGAACATTATTGAGTGTGTCTGGGGTAAGATGGTAGAGGAGGAATTGAATTTGATTATAAAGAATCTTGATGAACTCTAGGGGTCCTGTAAGATCACTTTCTTTGCCATTCCCGATGACTTTATTAATAAGTTATTTGAGTAATTCCAGAGATGTATAGAAGCAGTTGGCGAAGCTCATGGGAGTCATACACAACATTAATTCTTTTCTCACTGCACCATGACTTTATATTCTATACTGTACATTATTTTAATTAAGACTTTTGTTTAAGCAAAGTCAGACCTTACGGTCCTAATTAAATAATTAAAAATCAAGGCATGATCATATTCTGTTTTGGTAAAATAAGTGTAATCTAGAGGCTTTTGCCTTTCAGTTATTATTAATTTAAATTTGTTTTTCCAAAAATTTGTATAGGAGACAAGACTTTTGTCAGGTAGTGTAAATCTAAACATCTTAACCCCATTTTTGACCTAATGACGGTCATGGATTTTGATTTTGAATGAGGACAAATGGTGTGTTTGTGACCAAAATAAAGACACATTTCTTCAGTACAGGATGCTTTCAGTTCTGCTTTTGCGGCATTGCAGCTGATATTGGGAAACAGGCGAATAAGGTTGAATCTCAAATCGGCTTATGCCTCGACTTTTGTTAGGCTTTCACTTAAAACCTGACGGCACTGTCATGTTTGATCCATTTCTACCGCTCAGCTGTGTTTGTGTGCCACAGCGAGCAACAGTTTCATCAGCCACACACACACTTTTCACTCTCTCTCTCTGCCCTTTCGTTGGCAGACTATCCACGCTGAGCTGTCGAAGCTTGTGAAGAAACACTCGGAGCAGAAAGGAGCCGAACAGGCCATGTATAAAAAGATGCTGGGTAACCCGTCCAACAGCAGTGTGCAGAAACACCGTGCCAAGTCCTCATGGGTGAGAGCACAAACTGTCCCTATTTCAACTATTTAACACTATGTGCTGTTTATTTATGAGCTGGCCTGTCTGTGTTTACGCTCAGCAGGAAGTGGATTTAACAAATGATCAAGTGCATGATCATGCGCACCAAATGGACAGTTCAATATTTGTACTAAAAAAATTGTACAATGATATATAAGTTAAGCTTAGTTCACGTAGCGATATTTAATAGTGCTTTATGATCGAAGCCTGTCAGACTAAACAAACATGATCCCCATGTCATAACAGCAATCAAGACTTGCCAAACACGGACACATGCAGATCTCATCTGGAGTTTGACGTCATCAATCTGTGACACTGCCAGAATTTCATCGGAGGGAATATTTGATCATTAGTCAGCCTTTGGTGAACAACTCCAAACAATGATCTAAGACCAGAGACTTTATCCTAGGATTATAGGAGTCATTTAGTTCTATTTAATTTATTTATATAGCACATTTCCAAACGGCCGCACAAAGTGCTTTACAGAGAAGATACAGACAAGCAGTATAGACATAATAAATAAAACAGAAATAAGAGAGCATAGGAAATGTAAATGGACTATACAGAAACAGTTTGGTTTCAATGCCTAAAAAAAAAGTTATTAACCCTTTAAATAATTCCTAGTTAAGTGATGCTATAGTTGACCATATAAAACCGGATTAAAAACAGAACCGTTGGCCCCATTTTTGTGATAAAAATTACTGATTTTGTGGTAGCAATTCTCAGAAATTTGAGGACAATATATATATATATATATATATATATATATATATATATATATATATATATATATATATATATATATATATATATATATATATATATATATATAATATATATATATATATATATATATATATATATATATATATTTATATATTTATAATAATATATATATATTGTAAGGGGGCAGATGAGATGTGAATTTTTTTGAGAGACATTTAAATACATCACATTTGCTGCGTACACAATATCTATAAGTCATGTCAAATAATTAATTGCAAATTGAAATAAATATAATTTGATTATAAAGTTTGGAATGTGATGTTTTATGGGATTATGTGCATTTTTTGCTATAGTTTTGCATTTAATTAAGAATTTTGCAGGATTGTAAAAATTTTCGACTTTTTGTTTATTTTGCGTTCTGTAATCATAGCCAAAAACTAGGGGGTCTGACTGTTGCTTTTCTGTAGAAACTTTGCATTTCCTCACAAAATGTTTGCGTTCTCCTATAAAAGTACTGTGAATGGTAGAAACTAACTGCTATCGACATCCATAGTAAAGGCTGATTTATACTTCTGCTTCAAGCTCACGCATATACATCAGCGTAGCCTGCTCGTGATCGTTTATCCTTCACCATGGCCGTCACTGACGCTGAAGCGAAACTCTCAAAAAATGTAACTACAGGTCGCAGCGACGCATAACGCAAGCTCTGTGAGTGGGCGGCTTGGTATCGCTGACAAGTGTGGGCGGGGGTGAGAGCTGCGCGAGCCCGATGAAGCAATTGTTCACAAGTGTTGAGTCCCGTGAAATAGCTCCAGATGCAAACTGTTGTTTTGGATTTACCTTATGATTAATGTTGTTGCACATTCAGCGGTTCCCACCTCAAAATGAGCAAGTTTGAGCCACTTTTACATTAAGGTAGGGTTCAGAAAAAACAAAACGTCAGCGAAGAAACTCAACACAGAGGAACATAAAAACCTACTGTGAGCTAGCATTAGTGTTACTGTGTTACTGCAGAGCAACATAAACAGCACATAGAACTATAAATGCACGGCAATGCACATTACATGTGCCGTGGGTCACAACGCTCACTCGACCCAGAATTATAAACCAGGTTTAAAGGTTAATTTTTACTTATGCATCAATCGCACGTGTATGGTCAGGAGCAGCCTTCACGCAGTCCCATAGCCCTTAGCGGCTGACGCCGACACTAACGCGCACCTCTCAAAAAATGTAAGTACACGTCGCAACGATGCGTAGCGCAAGCTCTGTGATTGGTGATGCTTGGTAGCGGTTAAAAGTGTGGGCGGTGCTGCGAGCGCGATGAAGGGAGTGTTTACAAGTGTCGAGTCCCGCGGCGTAGCTCCAGATAGAAACTTTTGTTTTGTGTTTACCTTATGATTAATGTTGTTGCACGTCTGCTGGTTCCCCCGTCTGAATAAGCAAGTTTTAGCTACTTGTATCAATCTGAAAAAAACAAAACACCCGTAGTGAACCTCGACACAGAGGAACATTATACCTACTGCCAGCTAGCAATTTGAAAGTGTTATTGCAGAGCAACACAAATAGTGCGGAGAACTATAAATGCACAAATGTACGCAAGGCATGCGCCATGGATCACGCCAATTACTTAACGCAGAAGTGTAAATCAGCCTTAAGGTCCAAAACAATCATGAAAGTCAATGGCCACCTTATCCAACAATCTTCAATAAACCTTCCTTTGTGTTGAACAGTTTCTGAGTCAAGTGGAGGACGCATACATTTTTGGGGGGTGAACTATACCTTTAATTAACATCAAAATGACCGTAGAGCAGCTAAACAATGACCGTTTTCATGTTTTAAACAAGTATTTGTCTTTTTTTAACAGGGTCTCAGCTGGAAGTGGCTCTTTGGGGCTACAGCCGTTGCAATTGGTGGTGTAGCTTTATCAGTCGTCATCGCAGCTAGAAATTAACTGAAGTCAGCTGTGATGGATGATGACGTGGTGCTGAAGATCTTGAGCTCAACAGGCCCCTGAAACACCTCACTGACCTTTATTGTAAAAAAAATTAGATTTAAAAGAGAAATTGTTGTATGTTTTGTTGAGCTCCATCTCACCCTGTTGGTTTTAAGTAATGTTCCCGTTTTACTTTCAATGCATGAAAGATCAGCTGGGGAAGAAATAGATGTGAGAGATAATATATAATAATTCCTATTTATGTACAGAGAAGTTTCTAGTTGTAATTAAGAGATGTGTGGATGTACAGAATGACGCTGGACCGTTTTGCTGCAGAATTCTTTGACTGAAAACAGCATTTGTGAAGTTTCGTGATCTTATTTTTGGTGAACTGAAACTTGCTTGTGAACAGTCAAGAATATGATTGTATGCTTTTTTTTTCTTCATCTTTAACTTCTAATGCTAAAGAAAGAGAACACTATTTCAAAGGTCCTTACACTTCCGTGGTACACTATTCACTATTTCTTCTGCCTTAGCTTCATAGGCTCCAAAATATCACTGCACCAAGCGGATGTGTTCAAATCAGCTGTCTCTCAATTATGTTTCCAGAATTTTTGCAGTTTTTACAGCGCCTACAAGAATTCTGTGCATTCCGTTAGAATTATTTATTTAGGATGACAGAAATGTGACCATTTTAAATTATCCTTACATTGATCGTCTCAGTTCCCCATTCCATTTTCTTTTGTTGTATTGGTAGCTTCCAACATTCCCTTTTAAGTTGTTTTGTATTTCCTCAAATAAACTTTTGCACTTTCTGTTCATATGATTGAAAATAAAGTGATTTCTTTAAACTGTTTGCTAGATGTGCATTTTCTGAAGAAGTACTAAAAGTAGTACTAAATAACAATATAACTAGCTGAGTGAAGTAGTACAATAAATATAATGTCTCGTTTGTGACGTATGGGTTCGATAAGATTAAACTTTCTATTTAACATGTGTTCGATGTGAATTGCATGATGTGACGAAAACTTGTCTTTCCCTGGAGTCTAGTGGGGCAATCCCTATTCATGGGTTTTTTTTTTCCAGGCATTGACGTTTTTCTGACGCAGTTCTGTGAAGGTTCAATCCAAATCCTTCCCCCACCCCCAGCCAAGAGTTTACATTGTACAAAACACAGCCAAACATGGTTAATTCACACATTTCAAAACGAAATGTTTCCCTTATTGTCGATAAAACTTCGAAAAGAAATCATACAGTAGTAATAAAACTATCTATCTAATGACGCCATTCATCGGTCATTTGTAGACACATCTAATTCGCGAGAAAGAATTGTTTGAGTCGGATCTTTTCAGTGAAAGATTCGAATCGGTGGATCTCGAGTAACCAATTGTGACTCAAACTACTGCTTTAAAGAATGTTTATTGTACAGTAGCAGAAATTATGTTACCACAAGCGTATATTTAAAGTCTATAACAGCAACTTTCAGCTGGGGCCATTTTAAAGATATATGAGGTTTGGTTATTGCAAAAATACCTTACTGTAAATTAAGTCAGAGAAGTATTATAATGTATTCCACTGTTTCTGCCTAGCTAGTAGCTAACTAAAGAAATAAACTTGATATATGCAAGATTTGTTTTGAAACTAACACTTCTGTATATTGTAATACTTTTTGCATAATTGTGATGTGACCAAAAGTTGTGTAGTTAGTTACAGATAAAACTGCTGACAAGAGTTTTTTTCTCATACGTTTACCACTTCTCCTAGCCAAATATATCTGTAAATGTAGATTATTAAAAATATGCCACATTTTAAGGTTTTATAAAACACTGCCACGTTTTGAAATCCTCCCAGTATCCTAAAATAAATATAATAAAGCAAGGAAAATACTTTTTTTTCATTCCTTTTTACAAAACACTTAAAATGCATAGTAATACGTACTATTAAAGGACTTTAAGCGCATGTAATATCACTGACCAGGTAAAAGAACAGGTGAATAATTTTTGAACCGGCTTTTTGAACTGCTCGAAAGAACCGAGTCGCCGGGCTCCCCATCACTGGTCATCTCTCTCGTGATTACTGCGAAGCCACGCCCCTTCCCGCCTGTACGTAATTCACGCCGGATGAATATTCATACTCTCCGCTCGAGCTGCTTGTTGCGTTCACGGCAGAGGCGCGTGAGCGTGGTGGGAAATGCGAGCAAGATGGCGGCGTTGAAGGAGGAGCAGTGTTACGGACTGTCCTGTGGAAGAGTGAGCAATGGCAGCAAAATCTCCGTCTATCACGTCAAGCTGACAGACAGCGCTCTGCGGGCGTTTGAGGACTACCAGAGCAACAAGGTAAGACGCGCGTCGAGCGCAACGCGAGGCTGGATAAACAGAGCTAACAGGCTAACAGTGAACAGCAGGCGACAGTTATTTCCCTGCCTGACAGCAAATCACCCACTCAGCTCAACACATTCCCCTTAAAACGAGCAGGAACTTCGGTGTGGCGACCCAGTCCCTGCCCTTTGCTGTTGGTGGCTTCCTTATCAAGCACTTCTTGCGCCAATGAAGCCGTTAATTGAGCCCACAGCAGGTGATAAAAGAAAATAAGTTGTTAGATGTGTGTTAGTCTGGTGGCAGACTGTCTTGTTTGGTTTAAAGCACTTGGCTGCCTGGTGGAAAAACTGGAAGTGTGTGGGGAATATTTGGTTTTATTTCCCACCTTTATTTTAGACCCAGGAAGTCTTGGAAATTACGGATTATAAAGTTTTGATAATTTAAATTATAGGTTTACATATTTCTGGTTATGCTGGATTCACAACGGGGGGCCCTCAGCAAACTTGTTAATGGCCACAGTGAATTAGTAATGGCAAAGTTAAAGATCCCCACGAGCAAAATGGTTAGATTTGGGTATGAGTAGTATGTGGTTTTTTATTATTATTTTACAGCAGTCTGTTTCTTCCAATTAAAAAAAAAAACTATTTAGAACCTTTTATGAAGCAAATGATGTTAAAATTGTGATTTATTCCACCAGATATTGGTTTTCTAACACAAAACAAACATAAACATGCCTGATAGCTTGGCACTTTATTTTTTGCTAAACAAATTTAATAAATTATTTATATGACAATTTATTTAGAATTTAGAAAAAATGTCATTTGTAGTTTACAGAATAAAATAAAAGTTATGTTTTACAGTAGGGCATAATTAAAAGTTCCGGTAGACGTTAATAAAAAACAGTTTATTGGGTGATTTAATAGATGGCATAATTAATACTCATTACAACTACTGTTTTTACGCTACTGTGATGGTTTGGTCTAGGGTTGGGGTGGGGGTGGACTTTCTCAAAATACAATACATGGAAAATTTTATAATTAATATAATAAATTCTCGTTAAACTCAGGCCTCAACTGTATCCGATCTGGCAACAACCGTTCGCTGCGGTGCAAAGTTAAAGCTTGGCGAACTCTGATATGTGTAATTGCATCACTTGATCCAATAAGAAAAATTGAACATCAAAACATGACCTCTGTACAGAAATGTAAAATATGGACCAATTGCTTATTATTTTTGATTTTTTTAATATAAATGTCTTATCTTGTTTAATCTTGGCTCTTTTCGCAGTGTCGTACTACAGATTTTCACATGCTCAAACTTGAGTGTGACTGCGGCATCATTCAGTGCAACATTTATCTAAAAATAAAACACATTTTTATCTGTACTTAAAAATGTTTTATTATATTTGATAAACTTGCTGAAAAGTTTTTTTTTTTTTGAAGGACATTAAAGAAAAAATGGAACAAAATATTGTGGAAAAAATAATTATTATTTACTTTAAAACAAAGTCTTCTCTAACAAAAAAAAAAACCTAAACATGTATGTTAGCTTGGCACTTTATTTTTTGCAAAACAAATGTAATAAATTATTTAGATGACAAATTTGTTTGATTTAAGAAGAATTGTCATTAGTAGTTTAAAGAATAAAGAGAAAGTAAAATTTTACAGTAACGTATTATTAAAAGTTCACAAATATTATTGGTAGAAGAATGTTCTATTGTCAAGCCGTGGTCTTACTGGACTTACTGGTCTCCCTATAGACTTCCATTTAAACGCATGCAAATGCATCAGGCTGGAAATGCAAGCTCGTGCGACAAGTTTCGTATTTTGCTGTGGTAAAGTCTAGATCGGATACATGACCAGCCGGAAGTACGATATGCACATCAATATAGCAGCACTTTTACTAGCACTATAACAATAATATTGGGGTGAGGGTAGGCGTTCAAAATTAATTTATTGGGTAATTTATTAGATCGCATAAATAATACTCAGTACAGCTACTGTTTTTACGTTACTGTAATAGGTTGGGTTTAGGGTTGGGGCAGGGGTAGACGTTAATAAAATACAATAAATGGGATATGGCCGCAACCATATCTGATCTAGCAACAACCGTTCGCTGCATTCAAAGTTAAAGCTTGGTGAGCTCTGACCTGTGAAATCGCATCATGTGACTGCGTAAGACCAATAGAACATCAAAACATGACCTCTATGGACAGAAATGTAAAATTTCCACAATTGCTCACTTTTTTAAAATGTTTAATCCTGCGCCGTACTACAGAATTTTCCATGCTCAAATTCGAGTGTTACTTCAGCATCATTGTGTAACATTTATGTAAAAATAATTTTTTTTTATCTCTACTTATAAAAAAACATTTATTATATTTTGTAAACTTGATGAAAAAAATTGTTTTAAAGTACATTAAGGAAAAATGGGGCATAAGATTGAATTATTGTTTACTTTAAAACAAAGTCTACCAGTTTTCCAAACCACCAAGCTTATCTGCTTTATCTAAAAACAAAGATAAAGCAATGTGAGGTAGTCAGGATTTGACTGAACCCATGACGTCGCATTGATAACATTTGTTTGTTGAATATGTAGGTCCTAGGAACGATTGCTCAACCTTCCAAGCTGTAGAAGTTTGCTTTTGATAAGAAAGATTCAGCTTTCTGCCAAATGAGCCTGAACCAGTGGTTTCTATTTTAATCCAGTCCCTGCTACTAATTTAAACTCTCTTTTAGGTGGACGCTCTTTTCCTCATAGCAAAGCGGTGAACATGCTCCCTTTGAGATTGTCAGTGGTTAATACCATTGGAATCCATTAGTGAACAGTGCATAAACACGGTTGCCACATCTTCAAAAAACCCCAAAGTGAATAATTCATTGCGTGTTTTGCGTGACTTTGTCTGCTAGATTAAAGGATCATGATCTGTTGCAGACACAACAAGGTGGTCAGGTAGACAATATTTGATAATAACATGCATTGGTTTAACTGTGCTGTTTCAGATCAAAGGAAGATGCTTTTGATGCGCCGTTCGTGTTCGGTATAATAAAGCCAATGCAACTCGAGCCGAGACGCAACAAAGGCCAAGACTCTCCGTATTTAAACTGGAGTGGAAGTTGAGTCACAATTCTGATGTCAGTTAATTGGACGATAGGAATAAAATTACAGCTTTCGGTCTACACCCAAACTGGTGGTAATAGAGTGGTGAACGTGAGCTTAGCTATAAGTCTGTTTTAAGTGTTGCTGCCTCTCTTATCTGCTGATTAATATGACATATTCTTTAAATGCGATATGTGAAACTCAACTCGACTGGCTGCATGTGACACTGTGCGGGAGGCTGAATCTTTGCTAGAGTATTTTTAGCTTCCAAGTAGACTGCACAAATGCTACTAAAAGTTGGTGTGATCAATTGGCTGTTTGGTTTTGTTTATTCACGAAAAACTTTTTTTATTTACCTCACCATCTTGTTGAGAACCTGATGATTTTAATTGTTGCGACATATTATATGTGCTTGTTGTCTCCTGTTTGGTTTTAAAGAGGTCAGGAACTAAGATCTGAACTTTTGAGCTTGTGAGCTTTTGTTATGTGCTAGGCATGGGGTGATATAAGATTCTAATGGTGTGATAACCTTGGTTAAAAATATCACAGTACCACGGTATTGTGGTTGCTGCTCTAAATCATGTTCTTTTAAAATGTCTGGGGGTGACGCAGTGGCGCAGTAGGCATTGCTGTCGCCTCACAGCAAGAAAGTTGCTGGTTCGAGCCTTGGCTGGGTTAGTTTGCGTTGCTGTGTGGAGTTTGCATGTTCTCCCTGCATTCGCGTGGGTTTCCTCCAGGTGCTCCAGTTTCCCCTACAGTCCAAAGACATGCAGCCGAAAGGACATCCGCTGTGAAAAACATGTGCTGGATAAGTTGGCGGTTCATTCCGCTGTGGCGACCCCAGATTAATAATGGCCAAGCCGAAAAGAAATCGAATGAATGAATGAATTGTCTGGGTAAAAACAACAACTTTTGAACAACCCCCAACATCAAGTTGCAAAGAAATTTACAAACTTGAAGTAACGTATTTGGATATTTATTATTTGTTGTAAATAAAGTAAGCTACTGAGCTGTTTAGGTGTATAGCATGCTGGATGTTGGTGCTCAAGCAATTTGTTTTTCATGGCTTGACCAGCAGCCTCTCCAAAATAGTCCTTTTGGATGGTGGAGAAGCTGTTGTCATAAAAAAATAAATAAATAAATAAAATAATAGTAAACACACACACAACTTTCATATACATGTCGTAGGAACAGTATAACAGAAATTTTTTTTTTTTTAAACCTTTATTTTTCCAAACCATGGTAAATCTTAAAAACTGTTTTTATCCCATCCCTAATATGCGCAGTAGAACGGTTTCAAAATATACACTAGTTATGTGTTTTTCCTCAAGTCATTTTTATAAAATATTTTAGTCCAGAGATAAGCCTCGTTTTTTTAAAACAGGCTCTTAATGTTTAGTTTTTAAAAATTATTCAGATAATAGTGCTTTTGTATTTACAGCATTTGCAAATTCTTATCAATTCGGCACTTCTTTTTTTAATCTAGGTATGTAATTTTTCCTTTTTACTTTTACATAGAGAACAAAGTGCTATTGTTGTTTTAATGGTTGTTTTAATTGTTTGGTGTCAGCTGAAGTTGTAAGCTTTGCTCACTTTTGGACATGCACTCATTTCCCAGATAAATTATTGGTTTATTATTATTATTATTAGATTATCATTTTAAGTTTGTTCATGTTATTCTTCAGAAACACTAAAAACTTGGTAACCTTTTTTAAAAAGATAATGTTAAGAAACTCTCAAAACAAATATGCAAGTTTTGAATACTGCAGTATTGTTAATTTTCTTAATTTTTTTTCTCATTTGAAGATTAAATAATAAAAAATATAAAACATTTGTCTATTGCAATAGGACAGTAGCTGGACAGGAAGCAATGCTGGAGAGAGAGAGGATGCTATTAGTGCTGACTTTTATATACATTTTCAGCAAATTCAATTTAAATTCTTAAATTTTACAAGAATTGATTATACAACTTACAATAAAAATACATTTTTACTAGGGGTGTCAAAATGAATTGTTCTTCGGTGCACACAGACCCATGCATGCAGACGCTCTCTCTCGCTCTCTCTTGCTCTCTCTCGCTCTGGCTGTTTGACTTGCTAGCATGACTTCTCTATTCACGGCTGTTACAGCGATACTTCTAGATAAGTATCTTTCCATTGTTTTCTCCTCCACGTCTATCATGGATCAGCTGTGATCTGCTGCTGCCATTTATCAGTGTCACTCATCAGTGAACAGTGCCAGAGCATTAAAGCCAATTGCAGCCCTTTCTGTTAAGCACATGACCAATCATAGAACTCGCTCGACAGGGCTCAGAAAGCGAGCAGGATATTTACATTTCTTTATATTTATATTTGGAACCTGAAATGAAAAAGTTGACTAGCAAAGCTTCTCGTTTTTTGTGCATTTGTCTTTGGCTTCAGACTGCAACACATCTACATCTTAGTTACATTAGTTTTAGTGGACTGTCTCACTTGGTCATCTTAAATACTGTATTAGGATGGAAGGTGGGCTTCTATTCTAGATGCTTGGCGTAGAGAGAAATCACGATGAACAGAATGAGTTTGCACTGCAAATAAATGGGTCAGCCCTTTTACTGGGCCACCCTGTTGTTTAGCATGTCAAAAGGGAAATGCTTTCTGGCACCTTGGTTTATTATATCTCATTGTTCCTTTTTTCTGCTTGTTGTAACTTCAAGTCCAAAGGTTTTGTCTTATCCAGCAGAGAGTCGTCACATGGCAAAAATTGAGTCTTTAAAATCATGAGATTCGGTGTACCCAAAAATAAAATTGCAAAGTTTTTGAAAAACTGTTTTGCATTAGTTTGATAGTGAGAATTAACTGAAATGTTTTGGTTTAGATAAACTTTTGTTCCTCCTTTTAAAAAATCCACTGTAAAAAAAAATGTATATTATTTGGAACTCTGGTTGCCTTTATGCACCGCAGGGATATGTATCGTTGCACTTAACCATTAGGTTAATGACACTGATGATTTGGGGAGTTTTGGGATTTTTAAAAAAAAATTTTTTTTCTATTTTTCAATGGTATTTGGTTCCTGTGGCTTAACACCGGCCAGTGCTTCCCACAGGTTTAAAATATACTTGCGGTGGTAGCTGGATTGAAACGCACCATTTACCCACAAAACATAAATAGTTGAATATTTAAATGCAACAAACAGAACCCAATTTATTTAAACAATATTTATTATGACATTTATACACTGTTTCTTTTCAATAGGTTAAAGTAAAAATTAAAAAATCCACCATTTCTCTTATTTTTCTGCTGTTTTATGCTTTTCTTCTCTCTCTTTCTAGTTCAAAGCAAACTTGATTGCCAAAGCATTTTAGATGTGTATATAAAATGTTCTATGTAATATACTGACATCATCAAATTAATAAAATGTACAGCAGATGAGATATAAACAACAGAAAGGGGAATAAAAACGGACAACCATTTCATTTTCCTTCGGCTTAGTTCTTTTAATATCTCTTAAAAATATAATAATTGCAAGAATAAACATGTAGATTATTTAAATAAGGCAAATGCGTTGATTAACCTTTACTAATGGTGTTCATATTTTGCAGCTAGTTTAGACCTGTCATTTCCTCCTCTCCGAGTATATAGTAAAGTTTTTCTGAGCCGTTTAGATTAAACAATGAGTTATTTAACGTTTCTCTCGCTCTCATTCAAAAAAAATATCAAAAGCAAAAGTTTCTTGTGACAATTTTAACAAACAATGCAGATCACAATCATTTAGAATTAAAATAGTTTAAATGGAGATTGTGAACTATTGTGTTCATACAGCTCTAAAAAAAAAATATTGTACCGATTGTACAAACACAAAAAAAATTTGCAGAACTTTTGCACATTTAGTTGGCCTCATCCACTCTTACCTTCAAAATAAAAGCTTTTAGATTGCCCCTTGATATCAAACTGACACATTTATGATGACAAGAACTTAACTGGACTTTATTTGTTCTCAGAAGGAAGTTGCGTAGAGTCTTGAGGTGCCAATAGAGAAAGTAGTTTACACAGTGTCTCTGTAGAGTAACGGGCAACAATGGTCATTAAATGGACATGATGATCTTTTATCTAGCCTTGCGTCATGGATCAACTATATTAGATAGAGGGGTCTTTCCTCAGTGTTTGGAGTCTGGTGTTATCGACCATCGTAATGACTTTGAGTGACACCAGAGGGGAAGCACAAACAGTGGCGGCTTCACCTTCCTCTTAGTTTGCACTTTTTTTGCAGTTCCACAGGTGACTGTCATTGATTTGTTGTCTCAAGCGATAGCCTTATCTGACTGGTGCCAGAACCGAGGATTAAACCGATTCACAGCAACCCAGAAATGAAATTGTCACTCATGTCGCTCAAGAAAGTCAATGGATGACTTTCTTTTGTTAAAACATCATTCAACAGAATGTTTGAGCTGCTATTTTTTTGTACAATGAATGCTAACAGAAGCTCTATCAAGCTCCAACACGTATCATTTAAGGGGTATTTATGATTGCACATAATATTCTGAAGTCAAATAAAAAAGTGTAAATTGAACACAAAAGTTGTCTTGTGTTCCTTGGATGAATATTTTTTTTTTTTTTTTTTTTTTAAGGTTTTTGAAAGTGAAAAAAAATGTTTAATTCCAGTTGTAACTTTTTGGATGATCAGCTTTTTTTTAAAGGAGAGTTGCTTATCTCCAACTTATTAACCAGTTAAGTATTTGGCCTTTGATTTACACAACTTTAGAATAGTAGTTTATGGGCTCAAAAGTAATTACAGAAATATGAATTTGGGAAAATGGGGATTTTGTTTTGACTTGGTTATGCTTAAGCATTTGATGATAAACAAAACAACAATGCCATGCTGCAGGATATAACTTTTTAAATGGAAGGTAACAAGTATGTAGCACAAATTGTCACAATACCATAGCTGCGCAGGGCTCGAAATTAAAAATGAATATCTAATAATTATTGAATATTATTGATGACTATGATGACAATAATACTAGCATTGAATTACGTTTCTCATTATCACACTGCCGTGAATGTGAATAATCTGCTATAAAACGTCCTGTTACATTATGAAAAATAAATCTATGGTTTTCATCAAACAAAAATGAAGCATTGCAGTTAGAAATATCCATTTTGCGTTTTGTTTTTATATGCATGCCAATTTAATAAACAAATAATATTTCTGCAACAAAACAAATATAAGAATAGAATCAATCATTCAGTTTAATTTTTAAAACTGCAATGCAGTCATCAGTAAATCAATTTTAAAAATGCATTACGAAAGAACTGACAAAAGAAAAGAAGAAAAGTCTCACTTCTATAACTATAAAAGTTTTGGTTTCATTTTGTGTCGTTTTAAATGCTCAGTCTAGTTATGCGGCGATTTACATTTTATCTGTATTTGTGGAAAAAAGCAGGGCAAAGCAGGATTCTCTCGATGACCACCTGTGCAATACCGTTCTTTGTCATGAGCTGCGGTTTTAGTTTAAACTTCGTAAAGTCAAGCTTCTTTGGCAATGATCAGCTTTTTCGGCTGGCGAATCTACATTCACCACATGTATGCTCATAGGCGCCATTATTTGTAACTTTAGGTGGGTTTGCAAACTTTTGTACTTTTTATTGCATCATTGTGCCTTCTTCAAACTTCAGCCTTTGTGTTTCCCTAATGCTCCCTGTCATTTGACATTGGAAGGCCTTGAGTGATTGACGGGTAATATGAGCCAATATAGTGGCAGAGAAGACTGATTCAACATGGCAAAAAAAAAAATCAAAACAGGTCGAACTGCTACCCAATATATTATTTCGAGCCCTGCTGCCTCTAAAATTGCATATTAAAGTACACTGTAAAAAAAAAAGTTAGACTCAAGTTAAGACTTCAAAGCTAATAACTTCAGGACATTTTTGAGCCGACTTAACTGAAATTGAGTCAAGTGCAGTTATTGGGTTGAAAGTTGAGTCCACTGAAATGTCCTGAAAATTTCTTTTTTTCTTTTTTTGGTAAATTTTTAAATTATTTATTTTTTACAGTGTAGGTGCTAAAAATGGTTATTTTTCAGTTTTAATGTAGAAGGGTAGTTTTCGTGCTAGGCTTACTGATAAACTTTTTCTTTCATGGACTATTAAACGCATGTAAGCTACAACACGTATAAATCAAACTGTTTCTATATGACAAATATTTCCTTACTGAACTATTGCTTTTTTTATATAAAGGGCTGGGCTGATAAACAATATTATATAGTTTCGTGATAAAATTTATAACAATAACAGTGACTACGTTTACATAGACATCAGTAATCAAATTATTTGCCTTAATTAAACACCTTAATCTTATTATTGCCTTAATTAGATTGAGTTGCTTTTTGAATGTTTCTTTGATTATCCCGTTTTACTTGTTATAGCGCACACTTAGATCAACGTCATTGTGTCACCGCGCTATCCGCATTTTCTCTGAAGTTTCATGTAATTTCGGGTGTTTCATTATGAATGTCAATTTTAACTGCGATTTGGTACTTTTACTTTCATTCGGGCATGCCCCCCGTAACAAACGAGATATTGGATGCAACTATAAACTGCTGGAAGAGTTGTTTTATTGGAAGTTCATACCACATGCTGAATGGAAAAAAAAAAAAAATCTCAGCATTTCATGAGGCAGGTGTCTGTGTTCTGCACTGACTCAGTTAGTGCAAAGAGTGTCAAACAGTCTGTGTGTGCGTGGGGACTATCCTGTCGCAAAATGTGGCGAAAAGCCCTACATGATGGTAATGGTTCGATTAAGGTTTTTACATGTCTGGAATGCACTTTAATAATGCGACTAAAATCGGCATACGCCACGCATCTTAATTCGATTTCTCTTTAGTTCGATTATGACCTCAATCTGGCTAAATTAATCTAAAATTGCTGTTTACATGGTCTACTCTTAATCATTAACTCTTAAATTAAACATGGTCACTGATAAGCTCTGGACTTTTTTTACTTTATATTGATCTAAGAGCCAATCACACAGCAGAAATTTGCAACAATGGGAATCAAAAAGTGTGCTGATATTAGATATGGACAGAATTTTTATGCCACCGAAAATTTGTTGGACAAATATTTCGCCATTTAATGAACCCTCTAATTTTTGGGGCTTCAGTCATTGTTGGGGTACTTTTTTAAATCTGGAAGCATTAACAACTGATATTGAAATGTATATCGCTATCGTTTAATGGACAATTATTTTTCGAGAACTCATTTTTGCCATATGGCCCAGCCCTGTTGGTGTTTTTTTTTTTTTTTTTTTTTTTTTTTTTTTTTTTAATACTCATTACAAATTTAAGAGGTAAAATGAAAATTAATATAAATAATAAAATAAGTCAATTTAAAAAATATTGATGTCTACTTTTTATCATCGGCTATTATATCAACAAATCACAAAATACATTTAAAGAATGAAACTTGAGTTTAGCTCAATCACATTAACTTCTTCAACACTGGTTGTAAAAGTTAAAGCTTGATGTGAAATTCTACTGTGTTTTGTAAAGCTTTATGAGATGATGATATGAATTTTGTCCAAAGTAGTGAACTAGGTGTTTGTCTGTCTGAGCAAGAGGCTGCATTGATGAGACATTCTTGACACTTTTGACAGTCACAGCACTGCAAACTGTGTTGCTCAACGTGACTGCCGTCGGTGAACTAGATAGTGACTGGATTGACGGGGAGGTCATGGATATTTAAGGAATGCTGATTCTACATGTTTCAGTGCTGGAACTAGGGCCTGGTAAACGAGAACTAGTGCCAAATATGACTTTGAAATGTCAGGCTGTCATGAGACCTTTGCTCTTTGTGTTAAGGTTCATTTTGACTTTTTTTTTTTTTTTTTAAATATATATTAAATCTCAGTTGCTGTAAAGCCATTTCAGTCATTTTTGCACTATGCAATATAATCTACTTACTTACTTTACCTATTTACTTGCTTTACTCGGGATACTTGGGATCTCTTTGTACCACACTACACAAAAATCTGAATTTATGTGCATTTAATGCTTACAACGTGAATCAAGGCTGAAAAAGAATAGTGTTACTTACTCATACATAATTTACTAAAATGATTATTTCATCTGCTTTAAACTAAAGTAATGTCCAAACATTTTTCTAACATGAGGGGTATTCAAATTCATGATTTTACTGTTATTATTAAGAACATTGAGTCAGTTTTTCATTATTTAGCAAATATGTTAGTTGTATTATAAATCTAGTTGAACATGTAAATGGCAAAATAAATGTGAGGGAAAATATTTTTGTAATGCAATCACTATCTAAATGGAATTCATTGTGTTGTATTATACTGTATTACATAATGCTATATTAAATGTGAGTGGAAAGTAATGCAAATAAAATAAACAATAAATATATTTTATAATTTATGAACATCCAGCTTACTACTACTATTTTTTTTTTTAGAAGTGATTTTTTTTTATTCATTTTTTTTTATTTTATTCTAAAGTTTATATATTGATTGGTCTCAAATAAACAAACATGTATCTAGCTAATGAAAAATATAATGTTTAATCCTTTTTGGTACTGACTTAAAAATGTTTTCATAATTTTATAGCTATTAGCCCTTTAATTGGCATCATGACTTCCTTTTGACATTTTCTCTGGTTATTAAAACTAAAAACTGAGTGGGGTCAGGAACACAATTTACCATAATTATCATAGATATCGATATACCCATAGATTTTAAAGTTAAGTGATTAAATTCTTTAGAAAAATGTATTATGTTTTAATTATTTCAGTTATTAATAAATCTGATAAGACAACAAATTAAAATTAACAAACTTGACCATCACTTTTGAAATTGTTATAGTCCATTTTACTAGTAATATATATCTAAATCCATGCTTCCCACACAGACTTTACTTGGGCGGGCCGTCAGGTAAATTAATGGCCACCCAAGTATACATATATCTATATAGTATATATAGACCCATGATCAATTAACCAGTGGAAAATCTCCTCTCGCTCAACACGTTTCCTACTACTTAGTTCTTGCGCACACACAAAACGTCACAAACAGTCTCACATACTCTGCAGAGACGTGCCTTTTTGGGACTTAATGCGTTTGTCCAGGGTTTCTAAATGTCCTAAAATGTCCAGGGTTTGGCTTTTGGTTTCACTTTCTAAGCCGTCGTCATTTTTTGCTTGGCTTCGCAGCTGACCGCGCATGCACAGCCGCAAGACCAAGAGAAACATTATAAAATTAATTACTTGATTTAAACCAATCAGATAAAATATTGTATTTACTCGGAAGATGAAATTATGCAGCAAGATGTGTAGACTGTTAGATATGGTTAATAAACTCATTTGCCTTATTTAATAATCTACACTTTTTATTTCTGTAATTATTATACTTTTCAGAGATTTTTATTCCACAGATGTTTTTATTCCTTTGTCATTTATTTCTCATTTGCTGAATATTGTTTTTTATTTGGTG